>NC_083385.1:2790000-3095000 GCF_031755915.1 Ziziphus jujuba | reverse complement strand
ATCTACGAAATTTGATTAGGACGTTATTCAAAGGGGATGGGATGTACAAAATAAGTCTGAAATTTGGTTGATTAATTTAAAAGATCCACAAAAAGCTTTTAAATCTAGAGACTTTATTATTATTATTATTATTTTTCAAGAAAAGGGAAAAAAGAGTTCCAAGTATGTGTGCTGGAATAGTCAAGCTTGATCATGTCAGTTTGTGCCGCACGATTGTTGCAACATTTTTATATGTTGCTTATCATAACAATATTATCGATTAGAAAATGTACATAAATATATAATAAATATCATTAGAAATATATAAAATGTTTAAATACTACAACTTTATTAGGAAGTTTTATTGTGCATGCATGTGGCGCAAGCAATAACGAAATTAGAAATATATATTATAACTCCCTCTAACCTGAATTAGGCTGCCATATATAAACTGGAATGGGATCAACAACTTGAATGTAGGATTTTTGATTCCTTGCATGTTTCCAAAAGAATATCTTGTTCCCAGCTTGGAGACCCCTGTCCCTGACGAATTCGCCCCATTTCCTGCGGTTAAAGACAGGCTTCGAGGGATTTTGACTCACCTTAGGTCTTGCACTAAATATAAATTCGTAAACCTCCATGGTGTTGAAATAATTAACACTTACTGGTAAACTAGACTTAGCATATACACGAAGCTCATTCCCATTGTCTCTTAAAAACTTGGATGGAAAACTTAATCTATCGTTGATATCGATGGGCATCAGTACTTTTACAGCTAAGGACGCTATCATTTGGTTTTGCTCCATATTCGTTCTCTAAGGCTTTTTCTTTTTTGTTTTTTTTGTTAATACTCTAGAGAGCCCGGTATTAAACACTGAGGGAGCATTCCATATTTATAGATTCAATGGCAGAGGCATATCAATAATCATGATGAGGGAATCGCAATATTATTCAAAGGACTGTAATCGTGGCCAAAAGAGTACGTGAAAAATTTTATGATAACCAATTGCGTATATGGCTATAGCTAGTATTACTCAACTAATGAAGCCGAATAAGAACGTAAAAAGATTTTATTTTTGTTTCCAAACCACTATAAGGATTATCTTTTGTTGATTTTATTTTTGTTTCCAAATTTAGCGTAAAATAAGTATCAAACCATTATAAGGATTATCTTTTGTTGTGAATCATGTGATCTAATTGTTGTTGGGCTGATTTTGCTCTGTTTAATTTATCGGAGAACTACAGCTTGCGCTTTTCTAAAATAGCAATAAGCGAAGTCTCTGTTTAGAAGGGACATGTTGCATTGATTTTGGAGAGAGTCATGATTCCCTGATATTCACTTTTGGGATTTGAAGAAGGAACTTCTTTGATCTGCTGTTCTTTATGCTGCTCATTAATCTATATACTTTCCACTACCTTTTGTTCCGCTAAATTTTGCAGATGTTTGATATCGATATGCATATTTAGTTTGGATAATGTTTTCAATACTTAAGCGGTGTTGCTCAAAAACTCCTTAAGCAAATAATTTTACACCCAAGAAATTTAATTAGGACGTTATTCAAAGGGGATGGGATGTCAAAATAAGTTTGGAATTTGGTTGATTAATTTAAAAGATCCGGAAAAAGCTTTTAAATCTAGAGACTTTATTATTATTATTTTTTTTCAAGAAAATGGAAAAAAGAGTTCCAAGTATGTGCGCTGGAATAATCAAGCTTGATCATGTCAGTTTGTGCCACACGATTGTTGCAACAATTATATGTGTTGCTTATCATAACAATATTATTGATTAGAAAATGTATATAAATATATAATAAATATCATTAGAAATATATAAAATGTTAAAATACTATAGCTTTATTAGAAAGTTTTATTTTGCATGCCTGTGGTGCATGCACTAACGAATTAGGTTGCTATATATCAACTAGAATGGGATCAACAACTTGAATGTAGAATTTTCCATTCCTCGTGTGTTTCCAAAAAAGTATTTTCTTCCCAGCTTGGAGACCCCTGTCCCTGACGAATTCGCCCCATTCCCTGCTGTTAAATTTATACGTAAAATGATGCTTGCGGCAATGATTGTGATAAAAAATGAGAAGGTGGTTTCTAACAGTCTAATTTGACTTTTTTGTTTTTTTTTTCATTTCTTTTATTTTTGAAACGATGCAAATAATTAAAGTTTTTTTATCAACTAGTCCTGATAATTACAGTTTCAAATATCCCTCTTATTAGAAATTTGATTAGGACGTTATTAAAAGGGGATGGGATATACACAATAGGTCTGAAATTTTGTTTATTAATTTAAAAGATCCGCAAAACACTTTCAAATCTAGAGACTTTATTATTATTATTTTTTTCTAGAAAAGGGAAAAAAGAGTTCCAAGTATGTGCGCTGGAATAATCAAACTTGATCATGTCAGTTTGTGCCCCACGATTGTTGCAACATTTATATATGTTGCTTATCACAACAATATTATTGATTAGAAAATGTATATAAATATCATTAGAAATATATAAAATGTTTAAATACTACAACTTTATTAGAAAGTTTTATTGTTCATGCATGTGGCGCAAGCAATAAGGAAATTAGAAATATATATTATAACGCCCTCTAACCTCAATTAGGCTGCTATATATAAACTGGAATGGGATTAACAACTTGAATGTATAATTTTCCATTCCTTGCGTGTTTCCAAAAACGTATCTTGTTCCCAGCTTGAAGACCCCTGTCCCTCACAAATTCGCCCCATTCCCTACAGTTAAAGACAGCCTTCGAGAGATTTTGACTCCCCTCAGGTTTAGCACTAAATATAAATTCGTAAACCTCCCTGGTGTTGAAATCATTAACACGTACTCGTAAACTAGGCTTAGCATATACACTAAGCGCATTCTCATTGTCTCTTAAAAACTTGGATGGAAAACTTAATCGATCGTTGATATCAGTAGGCATCAGTACTTTTACAGCTAAGGACGCTATCATTTGGTTTTGCTCCATATTGGTTCTCTAAGGCTTTTTCTTTTTTCTTTTTTTTTTTTTTGGTAATACTCTATAGAGCTTGGTATTAAACACTGAGTGTAACACCCCGTCCCAAATCGCACCGGAATCCGTGCACGTTGACCGAGGTTGACCGTTGACCGAGCGGGTCAAAAGTTGACTTTTTGCTTCAGTTGGAATTTCGAGTTGACCAGGGTACCGTGGCGAAGTGCATGATGCCCCGAGTTCGTAGACTGGTAGCACGTTGAAAACGGAGCTACGGTTTGAAAGTTATGAGCAAAATAAATTGCGGTCCAAACTGTCCAAGGGGTGCTGGAGTTGACTTTTTATTTTTGGGGGAATGAGCTTTGACTCGTGCATGGTTGTGAAGTGCTCATCGATACGAGTTCACAGACTAGCGGCACGCTTAAAACGGACATCCGGTTAAAAAGTTATGCATGTTTGAAGTTTACCGGATACCGTAGTATTTTAATGTTTTTGAGTCGATGAACAAGGAATGCCACGTGTCAGCTTCTGATTGGTCCACATGGCATGAACAGTGTCGCACAGGGGTTTTTATTTGATAAAATTCCCGGGGAAGAGAGAGAAAGAGAGAAAGGAGAGAGAAAGAGAGAGAGAGTCCGCCGCACGCCGGAATTTTTCAACTTTTCCAGCCGATCTATAGTACACGCGCTGGCCAGAAAGTTTCCCCTCCCCATTTCCAGCAAAACCTCAAATTTTCACGGCGATCGGCCGCCGGACGTGCCCGGATCGGACGTCCGAAGATCGGCGGCAAGTTTTTCCCTCCACCGCCAGCCACCGCCGATCGACCCACTTGCAGCCATTTTCCGGCCACACGCACCAGCCACCCTTGATCCTCTCCTCAAGTCCGGCCGATCCACCAAGTTTCACGGCCATCGGACCACCGACGCGCCGGGATCGGAGCGTTTTCCAGCGAGGGGCTAGAAATCTTCAAACCGTGATTTCTCCGCCGTCCGACCTCCGTTTTGCTCACCGCTGGTCCCGTTGGATTGCTCTCCTCACGATCTACAAGTCTGCAAAAAATCACGGCCAACGGCCACCGCACGCGCCGCCGCCGGCGACAGTTGTCGGTGACCACGGTGGCTCGCCGGAAAGTACTGTTCCGGCGAGTACCCAGTTTTCCGGTCGGCTCCAGTCCACTGTGTTCGACCTCTTGAACCCGAATCCGGCATCCGTTTCCATCAATTCGCGACGGTTTGGGAGAATTGCAGAGCCGAAACCCGAAAAATTTTTCGGCCAGATTCCGACCCCGTCGGGTCCGATCACCGGAAAGTAAGACCGAATCCGTGATCCTCATCACGCAAGCTTCGATTCGGTATATAACTCGTAACCCTTAGATATCGTTTGGTGTTCGCTCCTCGGGTACCCATTTGGGAATTATCCGAATAAAATATTAATATTTTTTGTTGGTACACTGTGGTTGTGTAGGTGCGCGTACGAGTGGTGGAGTTGATCCCGATGAGGATCTTAGTTGATTTACGCGCTCATGGTGAGTGACCCACCTTCAAAAATTATTTTGGGCAATTAATTATGTTTATTTGGTATTTAAATTGATATTTAAATTTATGCTCATGTGGTGTGGTTTATTTGTGGTTTTATCTTGGTTTAATTTATTTATTATGCATGAGCAAAGTGTATTTTGGTAGTATTTGTGCGTGGTTTTAAATTTGGTTTTTCGGGCATAATTGGGTTAAATATTTTACGAAAATATTTGTTTAAATTTTATAAATTATGCCCGCGGTATTTTTATGGTTGCATTTCGTATTTCGAGAAAATTGTGGTTTGTTGGTTATCAATATTTCGTACCGGTTTATTAAATAAAAATATGTGGGATGGTAAGTGTGATAATTTAATATATTTCCCACGGTAATTTTGGAAAACGGTACGGTTGGTTATTTATTTTTATTTTTAGACGCACTCATACAGTATTGGTGTTCTGGTGTATGGTGTATGGACTATGGACACGTGGTAGCGCGCGGTTATTATGTGGTTTAGCGCGCGGTTATTATTTCTCCCGTGGTTGCCATTGGACTGGGCAGGCAAGTTTGATATTGGCCACAGCCGCCCCTCCCTTGGCCGGGAGATGGTTTTAGCAGCGGTACTGTCGGGACGCCGAAGTGCCGTTGCAGGTTTCTCTCTTTAACCTCCCCGCCAGTCAGTGCTCGGGACGCTGGGTATCAGAGGGCATCATCGGTATATGGTGTGGTGCGTCAGGTGTAATTGTCAAGTGTAATTTTCAAATAAAGTTTAAAACCCCAAAGGTGTTCAAAAAATTATTTATTATAATTTATTACAGAATATTTATATTTGGGGTATTTATTTGTTTATTTGTTGTTTATTAATTTATTTGGTTCCTTGGTTTTCGGGAAGTACTTACATCGGGTTTTGTGAAAAGGTTTTAAAAGGGGAACTTTTCCAACTGAGAGAATTGTAAGGGTTTTGAGAGAAATTATTATTTTCAATTAATTATTATTTATCTACTTATTACCGTGGTATTATATTGTATAGTAGATAAGGTCACTTACTGAGATGATTAGCATCTCACACTCTTAAATTCCGTTCCCTTAGGTGCAAGTGGTGGTAGACGTTCTTCCGGAGCGAACCAAGTTTTCCGCTGCTGTTGTGTTTCGAGAAATACTTCTGTACTCTTTCAATTCAGTGTATTATTTCTTTCAGCCTTGTTGTATTTCTGTTGATTAGCACTTCTTAAAGCTCTGTATACTATTGGGATACTTATGTTTTATTTATGCACTGGACTGTTGTTGTTTTTGAGAAGTGCTGAAATTTGTGGAACAATTTGTAGTATCGTGGGAGGAATAAGGGGATGTTTATAAAAGTGTGTTTTCAGTGCAGGTAATTTTTGGTTAGTCCATCCCTTAGGGGAGGCTCTGCCGGATTTTCCGTTGGAGGGTCCGGTAAGATTTCCCTGGGATCAGAGCTTGTCTAGGGTTCCGGGGAAGGAATTCTGGACGGGTCCTGATAGAATTACTGTACACGCACCGACCAGCAAGATTCCCCTCCCCATTTCCGGCAAAACCTCAAATTTTCACGGCGATCGACCGCCGGACACGCCCGGATCGGACGTTCGAAGATCGGCGGCGAGTTTTTCCCTCCACCGCTGGCCACCACCGATTGACCCATTTCCGGCCATTTTCCAGCCACACTTGCTAGACACCCTTCATCCTCTCCTCAAGTCCGGCCGACCCACCAAGTTTCACGGCCATCGGACCACCGACGCGCCGGGATCGGAGTGTTTTTCGGCGAGGGGTCGGAAATCTTCAAACCGTGATTTCTCCACCATCCGGCCTCCGTTTGCCTCACCGCCGGTCCCGTTGGATTGCTCTCTCCATGATCTAAAAATCTACAAAAAATCACAGCCAACGACCACCGCACGCGCCGCCGCCGACGACGATTGCCGGTGACCGCGGCGGCTCGCCGGAAGTTACTGTTCCGGCGAGTACCCAGTTTCTCGGCCCGCTCCAATCCACTGTGTTCGACCTCCTGAACCCAAATCCGGCATCCGTTTCCACCAATTCACGACGGTTTGGGAGAATTGCAGAGCCGAAACCCGAAAAGCTTTTCGGCGAAATTCCAACCCCGTCGGGTCCGATCATCGGAAATTAAGACCGAATCTGTGATCATCATCACTCGAGCTTCGATTCGGTATATAATTCGTAAATTTTAGATATCGTTTGGTGTTCGCTCCCCGGGTACCCATTTGGGAATTACCCGAATAAAATATTAATATTTGTGGTTTGGTGTACTGTGGATGTTTAGGTGCACGTGCGAGTAGCGGAGTCGATCCTACGGAGGATCTTGATTGAGATACGTGCTTAAGGTGAGTGACCCACCTTCACTTTAATTTTGGGAATTTAATTGGTGAATATTATGTGTGATTTAAATATTGGAATTTAAATTCTATGTGCCAAATAATTATTTGATTTATTGTGGATTTATTGGTGAATTTATTGGATTTAAGAAAATGTGCATTCTATAAAATTATGCCATGTGAAATTATTTTATGGTTTTGAGAATTTTGAAATTCTGGTGGTTTTAACATTAAATTGGGCATGATTTGATTTTCAAATATTTCAAGGAAAATATTTGTTTATGTTAGTGACTCCAATTTTTATAAAATATGCCCATGAAATATGATGAGATTTAATTATTATATTTCGAGAATTATTTATGCTATTGGTAAAATGTGAATATTTGAATTGGTGGATTTGAAAGTTGGTGGATTTGAAAATTATGAAATTTATGGTGTTGATTATAGAGAAATTGTGGAGAATTTCCGGGTTCAAGCGGATGGACTATACCCGCTATGTTTATGCAAAATGTGAAATTTGTTACATAATTTAAATTTGTGAATTTTATAATTTTTAGATGCACCGTGCACGTACTGGTGTTCTGATTATATGTGATATGGATATTGTGCACACGGATATGATTAGCGCGCAGGTGGGTGTGAGTAGCGCGCAGGTGATATTATGAGGTTGTCCTGTGGTTGCCATCGGATGAGGGTGGCCACCCCTCCATGGCCGGGACACCAGGTTAGTAGCGGCGCAGTGGGACGCCACGCGACCGTATGCCGGTTTCTTTCTATAACCTCCTGTCTGGCGGTACCTCGGGACGCTGGGTACTGTTGGCGCCACTGGTATATAGTTGGTGCATCAACTGATTTTCAGAACTGTGTTTTAAAAATAAAATGTTTTAAAACTGTATTGGAACTAAAATTATAATTATTACCGTTTCTAGTATTTATTTGATGTCTTGGTTTTCGGGGAATACGAATAAGGGGTTTTGTGAAAAAGTTTTAAAAGGGGAACTTTTCCAACTGAGAGAATTGTAAGAGTTTTGAGAGAAATTATTATTTCCAATTAATTATTATTTATCTACTTATTACCGTGGTATTATATTGTATAGTAGATAGGGTCACTCACTGAGATGATTAGCATCTCACACTCTTAAATTCCGTTCCTCTAGGTACCAGGTTGTCGGTGTTATTCGGAGCGAACTTGACCTTCCTCGCTGTTTAGTTCGTGAAGTACCATGTTCTTCTTTTATTGCAGTTGTAATATTTCTTTCACCCTTGCTGTATTCTATACTTAGTAGTGCTTCATAAAGCTCTGTATACTGTATGGGACACTTATGTATCTATTTTGCACTAGATTACTATATTTATTTTGAAGTACTGAAATTTGTGGAACCAACTTGTAGTACTGTGGGAGGAATAAGGGGACAATTATAGAAGTGCGTTTTCAGTGTAGGAAATTTTGTGGTAAGTCCATCCCTTAGGGGAGGTTCTGCCGGATTTTCCATAGGAGGGTCCGGTAGGGTTTTCCTAGGATCAGGGCTTGTCTAGGGTTCCGGTGGGGAACTTTGGACAGGTCCTCACACTGAGGGAGCACTCCATATTTATAGATTCAATGGCAAATGCATAGCAAAAATCATAATGAGGGAATCGCAATATTATTCAATGGGCTATAATTGTGGCCGAAAGAGTGCGTGAAAAATTTTATGATAACCAATTGCGTATATGGCTATAGCTAGTATTACTCAACTAATGAAGCCGAATAAAGATATAAAAAGATTTTATTTTTGTTTCCAAATTTAGCGTAAAATAAGTATCAAACCACTATAAGGATTATCTTTTGTTGATTTTATTTTATTTCCAAATTTAGAGTAAAATAAGTATCAAACCATTATAAAGATTATCTTTTGTTGTGAATCATGTGATTTAATTGTTGTTGGACTGATTTTGCTCTGTTTAATTGATCGAAGAACTACAGCTTGCACTTTTTCAAAATAGCAATAAGCGAAGTTTCTGTTTAGAAAGGATATGCTGCACTGATTTTGTAGAGAGTCATAATTCCCTAATATTCACTTTTGGGTTTTAAAGAGGGAACTTCTGTGAGCTGCTGTTCTTTATGCTGCTCATTAATCTATATACTTTTCACTACCTTTTGTTCCACTAAATTTTACAGATGTTTGATATCGATGTGCATATTTAGTTTGGATAATTTGTTCAATACTTGAGCGGTGTTGCTCAAAAACTCCTTAAGCAATTAGTTTTAGATCTAAGAAATTTGATTAGGAAGTTATTCAAAAGGGATGGGATATACAAAATAAGTTTGCAATTTGGTTTATTAATTTAAAAGATCCGCAAAAAGGCTTTCAAATCTAGAGACTTTATTATTATTCTTTTTTTTCAAGAAAAGGGAAAAAACAATTTCAAGTATGTGCGCTGGAATAATCAAACTTGATCATGTCAATTTGTGCCTCACGATTGTTGCAACATTTATATATGTTGCTTATCATAACCATATTATCGATTAGAAAATGTATATAAATATATAATAAATATCATTAGAAATATATAAAATGTTAAAATACTACAACTTTATTAGAAAGTTTTATTGTGCATGCATGTGGCGCATGCAATAACGAAATTAGAAATATATATTATAACTCGCTCTAGCCTGAATTAGGCTGCTATATATAAACTGGAATGGGATCAATAACTTGAATGTAGAATTTTCTATTCCTCGCGTGTTTCTAAAAAAGTATCTTGCTCCCAGCTTGGAGGCCCCTGTCCCTGACGAATTAGCCTCATTCCCTGAGGTTAAAGACAGGCTTTGAGAGATTTCGACTCCCCCCATGTCTAGTGCTAAATATAAATTTGTAAACCTCCCAGGTGTTGAAATCATTAACACGCAGTGGTAAACTAGACTCAGCATATACACGAAGCTCATTCTCATTGTCTCTTAAAAACTTGGATGGAAAACTTAATCTATCGTTGATATCGATAGGTGTTAGTACTTTTACAGCTGAGGACGCTATCATTTGGTTTTGCTCCATATTGGTTCTCTAAGGCTTTTTCTTTTTTCTGTTTTTTGGGTAATAATCTATAAAGCTTGGTATTAAGCACTGAGGGAGCACTCCATATTTATAGATTCAATGGCAAATGCATAACAATAATCATAATGAGGGAATCGCAATATTATTCAAACGACTGTAATTGTGACCAAAAGAGTGCGTGAAAAATTTTATGATAACCAATTGCCTATATAGCTATAGCTAGTATTACTCAACTAATGAAGCCGAATAAGAACGTAAAAAGATTTTATTTTTGTTTCCAAATTTAGCGTAAAATAAGTATCAAACCATTATAAGGATTATCTTTTGTTGATTTTATTTTTGTTTCCAAATTTCGCGTAAAATAAGTATCAAACCATTATAAGGATTATCTTTTGTTGTGAATCATGTGATGTAATTGTTGTTGAACTGATTTTGCTCTGTTTAATTGATCGAAGAATTACAGCTTCCACTTTTCCAAAATAGCAATAAGTGAAGTCTCTGTTTAGAAAGGATATGCTGCATTGATTTTGTTGAGAGTCATAATTTCCTGATATTCACTTTTGGGATTTAAAGAAGGAACTTCTGTGATCTGTTGTTCTTTATGCTGCTCATTAATCTATATACTTTTCACTACCTTTTGTTCCACTAAATTTTGCAGATGTTTCATATCGATGTGCATATTTAGTTTGGATAATTTGTTCAATACTTGAGCGGTGTTGCTTAAAAACTCTTTAAGCAATTAATTTTACATCTATGAAATTTGATTAGGACATTATTCAAAAGGGATGGGATATACAAAATAAGTCTAAAATTTGGTTTATTAATTTAAAAGATCCTAAAAAATCTTTCAAATCTAGAGACTTTATTATTATTATTTTTTTTCAAGAAAAAGGATAAAACAATTCCAAGTATGTGCACTAGAATAATCAAGCTTGACCATGTCAGTTTGTGCCTCACGATTGTTGCAACATCTATATATGTTGCTTATCATAACAATATTATCGATTAGAAAATGTATGTAAATATATAATAAATATCATTAGAAATATATAAAATGTTAAAATACTACAACTTTATTAGAAAGTTTTATTGTGCATGCATGTGGCGCATGCAATAACGAAATTAGAAATATATATTATAACTCCCTCTAGCCTGAATTAGGCTGCTATATATAAACTGGAATGGGATCAACAACTTGAATGTAGAATGTTCCATTCCTTGCGTGTTTCCAAAAAAGTATCTTGTTCCCAGCTTGGAGACCTCTGTCCTTGACAAATTCGCCCCTTTTCCTGCGGTTAAAGACAGGCTTCGAGAGATTTTGACTCCCCTCAAGTCTAGCACTAAATATAAATTCGTAAACCTCCCTAGTGTTGAAATCATGAACACGTAGTGGTAAACCAGACTCAGCATATACATGATGCTCATTCTCATTGTCTCTTAAAAACTTGGATGGAAAACTTAATCTATCGTTGATATCGATAGGCGTCAGTACTTTTACAGCTGAGGACGCTATCATTTGGTTTTGCTCCATATTGGTTCTCTAAGGCTTTTTCTTTTTTCTTTTTTTTTTTTTTTGGTAATACTCTACAGGGCTTGGTATTAAACACTGAGGGAGCACTCCATATTTATAGATTCAATGGCAAACGCATAGCAATAATCATAATGAGGCAATCGCAATATTATTCAAAGGGTTGTAATAGTTGTCAGGACCCATCCAGAATTCCTTCTCCGGAACCCTAGACAAGCCCTGATCCCAAGGAAACCCTACCGGACCCTCCAACGGAAAATCCGGCAGAGCCTCCCCTAAGGGATTTACTTACCACAAATTACCTGCACTGAAAACATCCCCTTATTCCTCCCACAAACTACAAATTGTTCCACAAATTTCAGCACTTCTCAAAAACAACAACAGTCCAGTGCATAAATAAAACATAAGTATCCCAATAGTATACAGAGCTTTAAGAAGTGCTAAACAACAGAAATACAACAAGGCTGAAAGAAGTAATACACTGAAATGAAAGAGTACAAAGATACTTCTCGAAACACGACAGCAGCGGAAAACTTGGTTCGCTCCGGAAGAACGTCTACCACCACTTGCACCTAAGGGAACGGAATTTAAGAGTGTGAGATGCTAATCATCTCCGTGAGTGACCCTAACTACTGAACACTTTTAATAATAAAATAATATTAATAGCAATTAAGGAATAGAACAAATACCAACAATTAATAAATAAATAATATTAACTGTTGGAAAATAATAATTTCCCTCAAAACTCTCACCAATCGCTCCGTTTGAAATGTTCCCTTTTTAAAACCTTTTTGCAAAACCCAATGTACATACCTCCCAAAAACCAAGGGATTAAACCATTTGATACACAATAAATAAATAAAAACATACCCCAATATATATAATAAACATATAATAAATTATAGTAAAAAAAATTTGAACACCTTTGGGGTTTAAACCATTATTTGCAATTTACACCGACGCACCACACCATATACCGGTGATGCCCTCCGATACCCAGCGTCCTGAGCACCGACTGGCGGGGGGGTTAAAGAGAGAAACCTGCAACGGTCACTTCGGCGTCCCGACAGTACCGACTGCTAAAACCATCAACCCGGCCAAGGAGGGGGGCGGCTGTGGCCAATAACAACTTGCCTGCCCACGGTCCAATGGCAACTCACGGGTGAAGTAATAACCGCACGCTAAACCACATAATAACCGCGTGCTACCACGTGTCCATACCATACACCAGAACACAAATACTGTATGAGTGCGTCTAAAAATAAACATTATTAACCAACCGTACCGTTTTTCCAAAAACCACCGTGGGAAATACATTAAATTCTCACACTTACCATCCCACATATTTTTATTCAATAACCCGGTACGAAACATTGATAAGCAACAAACCACAATTTTCTTGGAGTACGAGATGCAACCATAAAAATACCGCGGGCATAATTTATAAAATTTAAACAAATATTTTCGTAAAATATTTAACCCAATTATGCCCCGAAAAATTAATACTGAAAACCACGTAAAATTAATACCGAAACATACCTTGCTCATGCATAACAAATAAATTAAACCAAAATAAAACCATAAATGACCCACACCACATGAGCATAATTTAAATACCAAATAAATATAATTAATTGCCCAAAATAATTTTTGAAGGTAGGTCACTCACCTTGACCACGCAAATCAACTAAGATCATCCTCGAGATCAACTCCGCCACTCATACGTGCACCTAAACAACCACAGTGCACCAACCAAAAATATTAATATTTTATTCGGATAATTCCCAAATGGGTACCCGGGGAGCGAACACCAAACGATATCTAAGGGTTACGAGTTATATACCGAATCGAAGCTCGCGTGATGAGGATCACGGATTCGGTCTTACTTTCCGGTGATCGGACCCGACGGGGTCGGAATCTCGCCGGAAAGCTTTTCGGATTTCGGCTCCGCAATTCTCCCAAACCATCGCGAATTGGTGGAAACGGATGCCGGATTCAGGTTCAGGAGGTCGAACACAATGGATTGGAGTCGGCCGGAAGTCTGGGTACTCGCCGGAACAGTACTTTCCGGCGAGCCGCCGCGGTCACCGGCAACCGTCGCCGACGGCGGCGCGTGCGGTGGCCGTTGGTCGTGAAATTTTGTAGACTTATAGATCGTGAGGAGAGCAATCCAACAGGACCGGCGGTGAGCAAAACGGAGGCCGGACGGCGGAGAAATCACCGTTTGAAGATTTCCGGCCCCTCGCCGGAAAACGCCCCGATCCCGGCGCGTCGGTGGTCTGATGGCCGTGATTTTTGGTGGGTCGGCCGGACTTGAGGAGAGGATCAAGGGTGTACGGCGCGTGTGGCCGGAAAATGGCCGGAAGTGGGTCGATTTGCGGTGGCCGGCGGTGGAGGGGAAAAACTCGCCGCCGATCTTCGAACGTCCAATCCGGGAGCGTCCGGCGGCCGTTCTCCGTGAAATTTGGAGGTTTTGCCGGAAATGGGGAGGGGAAACTTGCTGGCTAGTGCGTGTACTGTAGATCGGCCGGAAAAGTTGAAAATCTCCGGTGGCCGTCGGATCCTTTCCCTCTCTTTCTCTCTCCTCTCTCTCTTCCCCGAGAATTTTATCAAATAAAAACCCCTGTGTGACACTGTTCATGCCACGTGGATCAATCAGAAGCTGACACGTGGCATTTCACTATTCATCGACTCAAAAACATTAAAATATTACGGTATCCAGTAAACTTCAAACGTCCATAACTTTTTAACCGGATGTCCATTTTAAGTGTGCCACTAGTCTGTGAACTCGTATCGACGAGCACTTCACAACCATGCACGAGTCAAAGCTCAATTCCCCATAAATAAAAAGTCAACTCCGGCACCCCTTGGACAGTTTGGGCCGCAACTTGTTTTGCCCATAACTTTCAAACCGTAGCTCCGTTTTCAATGTGCTACCAGTCTACGAACTCGGGGCATCGTGCACTTCGCCACGGTACCCTAGTCAACTCGAAATTCCCACCGAGTCAAAAAGTCAACTTTTGACCCGCTTCGATCAACGGTCAACCTCGGTCAACGTGCACGGATTCCGGTGCAATTTGGGACGAGGTGTTACATAGTGGCCAAAAGAGTGCGTGAAAATTTTTATGATAACCAATTGCCTATATAGTATTACTCAACTAATGAAGCCGAATAAGAACGTAAAAAGATTTTATTTTTGTTTCCAAATTTAGCATAAAATAAGTATCAAACCATTATAAGGATTATATTTTGTTGATTTTATTTTTGTTTCCAAATTTAGCATAAAATAAGTATCAAACCATTATAAGGATTATCTTTTGTTGTGAATCATGTGATCTAATTGTTGTTGGACAGATTTTGCTCTGTTTAGTTGATCGGAGAACTACAGCTTGCACTTTTCCAAAATAGCAATAAGTAAAGTCTCTGTTTAGAAAGGATATGCTGCACTGATTTTGTAGAGTCATGATTCCCTGATATTCACTTTTGGGATTTAAAGAAGGAACTTCTGTGAGCTGCTGTTCTTTATGCTGCTCATTAATCTATATACTTTTCACTACCTTTTGTTCCGCTAAATTTTGCAGATGTTTGATATCAATGTGCATATTTTGTTTGGATAATTTGTTCAATACTTGAGCGGTGTTGCTCAAAAACTCCTTAAGCAATTAATTTTACGTCTAAGAAATTTGTGTCTTGGTTGTAGTACTAATATCTACATTGACCACTTGTTTTGCTCTCTTTTCCATGTGGGAGTATTTTGATTTCCCAATGGCACATATGGAAGTGTATTTTTTTAAGGCAAGTTTTCAGTCAATGATACATCTAGTCACTAAAAAAGGTATATATGATCTGAGGCAGATGCATTTAAAATTATATGATCTAAGGCAGACCGGTTACATTGAGGGTGAGGAGGTAAATTTCCCCTGTGACTGTTCTTTTGTCAATTCGTTCTTCAATGACTCAAATATCTTTCAGTTTCTGGTATATATCTGCTCTACCAGTTGATCACCTTTTAAGTCTTCCATGTGATCAAATTTGTAAAATAAAGAGGAAACCTTCTCAGTAATTGTTTTATAGCTTGTTGGTATTGGTAAAGCAATGATTAAAAGAACTATCCTGTTTTGGTTTTTTAGAATTACACATGAAAATCATAACTATCCTGGTAATCACAATAGAACCTTCCTTTCTGCAACTGTAAGCAGTTGAAGGAGATGGTACTGGCTCTTTTGCTAGAATATGATCTGATGATGTTGTAGGAATGATTGTAGACATGGTAGGTACAGAAATGGCTCTATACTCTTGGATCCAAAACATTTTCGGTGTTCTGGTTTTCATATACTGGTGCTTCCTTGTATGTTATACAGACATTCACGGAAGCAGATTCAAAAGGAGATGGCAGGATTGACTCTGAAGAGTGGGAAGAATACTTAGCAAAGAATCTTTCTTTACTGAAAAAAATGACTCTTCCTACTTACTATATGTCCCGAGCCTACTTTCCATAGCCTTCCTTGCATTGTCGCACTGACCCTAATCATTCTTTTCTTGAGTTTGATAAAATTCTGTCTTGTACAATCTCCTAGTTTAATTTGTGATGAACAGTGACAGGCCACACAGTATACCAGTATATAGTGCATACTTTTGTTGAGGCTGACAAGATAGAAAACAGCCCAGTTTTCACTGTGACAACCTGAGATTTCTCAGCAATCAACATCCATATGTCAAGCAAGCAGGCAAGCGATGTGTATAAGCGGGTATCTTCAACATTCCCCATTATGGAACCTAGTCTATGACTGGTTCTAAGTAGAATATTTGTCTCTCTGCCTTCTTTGTTCAACTTTCCTGATTGGAAAGGGATTAATTGCCTATTCATATTGATTAGTGTGAAGAGGCTTTTGTTTTTTTTTTCTTTTGCATAAAAGAAGAAAAAGAAAAAGGATTCCTTGAGGGTATATTGAAGTTCAAGTTCGTCGGTGGATATAATGTATTTTTGGTTTGTGCTAGAGCTTAAACATAAAGAGGACAAAGATGGGGAAGAAGAAAGGGTTGGCTTATAAGGCTCTGACTTTTTCTTTTTTTCTTTGGTGAATAAGGCTATCACTGTTTCAATTGTTATGCAGCATGACAAACTCCAAGTTAATGAATTGATTAGAAAATAGAAATTTGCGTTTGTAAAGCATGGAAAGCCACTTGTATTTGTAGGTCAGGTTCACAGCCAGAACCTATGTGAAATTATCTTCCTTAATTGGAATGTTGAAAAAAAAAAAAAAGTCTCCCAGCAGAGTATGCTCCAAGTAGATGTCCTTATCGTTTGGCGTTTAAAATTTTATTGTTAGGTACCGTCCACATAAAGAAGGAAAAAAAAATAAATTGATTGCTTTTTTAGGTGCTAATTAAACTTTAAAAATTCTCTAATTTATTTGCGCTTAGACACCAAAGATTGTAGACAAATTAAATAATCAAAATTTTATCCTTAACAGCGTGAAATATATTTGATAAAAAAGAAATAAATATTATCTTCTCCACATTAAAATAAAAGTTATGTTGTTTTTTTTTTTTAATTTTAGTTTTTGTTTCACTTGGGTCTTTGGATTCAAAACTTTTTTTTTTTTTTTTTTTTGGTGAATGCTTTAAATTCAAACCTACAAGGCCGTACTAAAGTTGTAAAAAAGAATAAAAAATCATTACATGTTCAGTAAGTTGAATACACGTGGGGGATTTTGATTGGGAAGAACATGCAATGATGACGAATATTTATCATTGGAGCAGGGAGTGCGTGTGCGCTCGCGTATGTGTGCGAGCATGCGAAGGACATTTTTTCTGACCGTTGATCAACCGGGGAGCGTACGGTAACACGTGGGACCGACCATCCTCTTACGTGTCATACACTGTCCAACGGCCCTTGAATTGAATAATAGAAGGAAAGGGACAGGAACTTTCCGCGTCAAATTCGTATGTCTTTTCTTTTAATTGGAGTACTTATATTCTCGAGCTTTTATTTGTCTCTAAATTTTCTAGAGACGAATTAAAAAAAAATTTAATTCCTAATTAAGAGAGAGGTAAACTAATTTTTTGTTTTAATATTTTTATTTGATAATTGCTTATAGATATTGACAGCTATTTCGAAGACTTTTTTTTGGTCCTATTTTTTTGGGCTTTAAACAGCTAACTTGAAGAACTATATTTAAGATAATAATAATTTAATAAAAGTAGAAAAAAGTTATCTAAAGAAAGTTACGTGCATTTAAAAAACTAAAATAATTAAAGAAAAATAAAAAAAAAAGACTCTCAAAATAGAGAGCTGCTAATACGCTGTACGTATGTATCTCCGGCGGCTACACGCGTCTTCAGTATTCATCGTCACAGTGTCTCAAATTTTCTCTGAATCACAGGTCCTAATCTCCAACCCCCCCCAAAAAAAAAAAAAAAAAGAGAGAGAAAATCTAAAAATAGAAAAGGAGAGCAAAATTGGTCATATTTGCTAAACTTGGGTTTTGGAATTTAAGGTGGGCTTCTATCTCAACATTTTTCCGGTTCTTCCTCTTTGGTAAGAATCCTTTGTATGTGTTTGGGTTTGTGATCGATCTTCCGCGCTTTTCTTAATATTGCATACCTTCATCGCACATATACACCTTTTACTTTCTGGGGCGTTCCTGTTGTGATTCTCAGTCCGATTCGCAGGGTCTAGCCTGCATCGGTTTTTTTTTTTTCTTTTTTTTTTTTTTTTTTTTTTGGGTGTGTGTTTGTGTTTTTTTTTTCTTTATTTTTTCCCTAGATTGATTTTGTTCTAAGGCATGAATCTCTAGGGGTTGTGAATTTTTTTTTTTTTTTTTTTTTGTGTTTATAGATTGGTTTTGTGTAGATTGTGAGAAACCCCATTTAGAAGAGTTTGTGTTTGATCATCTGGGTATCTATCAGGTGGTCAAATTTTACGAATCTAACATGGTTTCATCTTCGTAAAAATTTGTGAAACTTTGTGGAGGTTTTAATTTCGAAACTTCTGCATTGTCTGGAAAGCTGTGAAATTTGTGTTGAATTTTTCCAAGTTTTGATTGGAAAAAATGTCGTCGGCCGGTGTTGCTGCACTTAGTCCAGCTCGAAACGAGCGTACAATTTCTCCTAATTTCTTCCATGCCCACTCGGGTTTGTGCTTGAACGAATCTATTTTGATTTATCTCTCTGTTTCGGGGTCTATGACTCCCATGAGTGTCTTCAATTCTGATTCCATTGAGTCGGTGAAGCTAAGGATCCAAACATATAAAGGATTTGTGGTGAAGAATCAGAAGTTGGTTTGTGGAGGCCGGGAACTGGCACGGAGCAATTCCTTGCTCCGGGACTACGGGGTTGCTGATGGGAATGTCTTACATTTGGTTCTTAAGCTTTCTGATCTTCAGCTCATCAATGTTCGAACTTTTTGTGGGAAGGAACTTACTTTACATGTCGAACGCGGCAGAGATGTTGGATATGTTAAACAAAAGATTGCAAAGAAAGGGAAAGAGTTTTTTGATCTTGAGGAGCAAGAAGTCGTGTGTGACGGTGAGCGGCTTGAGGATCAGAGACTCATTGATGACATCTGTAAACACAATGATGCCGTGATACATTTATTGGTTAGGAAATCTGCAAAAGTTCGGGCTAAACCAGTGGAAAAGAATTTTGAATTGTCTATTGTAGCACCACAGGTGAATGATAGAGATAACGGAGAAAATAATAAGAAACATTGTGATGTTGGTGAACATTATCGTAGAAGAGAGTTTAAAGTAGATGGGAAAATTCTGCCTGCTAGGGAAGTTTTGTTGGAGCCTATTATTGTTAACCCCAAGACTAAATTGCCTTCGGTGGTTTGGGATATGGTTAATGATACATTTGATGGATTAGATAGTGGAAATTTTCCAGTCAGGTCTCTGGAGGGTACAGGGGGAGCATATTTTATGCTGGATTCATCAGGGAAAAGATATGTCTCTGTTTTTAAGCCTATTGATGAGGAGCCCATGGCTGTTAATAATCCTCAGGGGCTTCCAGTGTCATTGGACGGTGAAGGGTTGAAAAAGGGTACAAGAGTCGGAGAAGGAGCATTCAGGGAAGTTGCAGCTTACATTTTGGATCATCCAAAGAGAGGCTGCAAAACATCCTTAGGTAACGAGATGGGCTTTGCTGGTGTCCCACCCACATTTATGGTCAAGTGCTTCAATGAAAATTTCAACCATCCTGGTGCGGTGACTGTGAAGGTTGGGTCTTTGCAGAAGTTCATGGAAAATAGTGGAAGTTGTGAGGATATGGGCCCCGGGGCATTTCCAGTTGAGGAAGTACATAAAATCTCTGTGTTGGATATAAGATTGGCAAATGCAGATAGGCATGCTGGGAATATATTGCTGAGTAAAGGGGAAGATGGCCGAACTGTGCTTATTCCAATTGATCACGGCTACTGCTTACCAGAAAGTGTAAGTACCCAACCGCATCTTTTCTTAATTGGCTGCAATGCAATGCATACTATGGTGTTTCTAGTGTGTATGTATATATATATATATATATATATGTATAAACTAAATACATATTCATACACTGGATTTTTGAATGGCTTTGTTGGCTTATTTAATGTATTTTGGAATTTCACATGTCGTGACTTAGCTCATAGTTTCAAATTTCAATGCTTTGCCATTTTTTAGTAACCCTTTCTCACATTCTTAGGAAGTTGTCTATGAGTTAGTTTTAGTTTTTATTGGAACTATAAACTTATAATTCAATTCATAATTTTGATCGCCTTTCCGTGTAATGAATTTTGATAATTATGTTAATTTTTTCTAAATTTAAGCTGTAATAGTCTTGAATTTTGATTAGAGGATGATCCAAAATTGCTGCAAGTAATTTGTTCTTTGTTCTTATTTTATCCTCTTTTAAAGCTGTTGTAAGCAATTACTGATGTATTTATATCATTCCTTGCAGTTTGAAGATTGTACATTCGACTGGCTTTACTGGCCACAAGCTCGTAAACCTTACTCCAAAGAGATAATTGATTACATCAATTCACTAGATGCTGAAGAAGACATTGCACTTCTTAAGTTTCATGGATGGGAACTGCCGCTTGAATGTGCCCGCACACTCCGCATCTCAACCATGCTTCTGAAGAAGGGAGTGCAGAGGGGGCTCACTCCCTTTGCAATCGGAAGCATAATGTGCAGAGAAACCTTGAAGAAAGAATCCATTATTGAGGAGATTGTCCAAGAGGCTCATGATTCTGTGCTTCCTGGGACAAGTGAAGCTGCGTTCCTTGAGACCGTCTCTCAGATTATGGATCGTCACCTTAATGAGATTGCTGGATAGCCTCGTTGATTGATGGCTGTTGTTGAATCCTAGGTATTCATATACGTATATGTATATGTACATGCGATTAATGTACATTTGTATGTATGGCAGGACGAACATTATCTTTTGTCCATGCACAGTCGAAAGGAAGATTTTTTCGGTTTCTTTGTTAATTCTTTTATTGGAGATTACTAAAGTGGCTTGGATTGAAATGAAAAGTCTAATATAATCGACTTTTCATGCAAGTATTTTTAAAGCTGTATTGACGACAGAAAATAATATCAGTTTTCTTTTTTTATTATTATTTCTTTACGAGTATTTAATGGCATTTTTGCTTTAACAAATAATAAGATTTGTATTAATAATACTTTTAGCTTTTATACTACAAGAAACAAGTAGGTACAATAATGAACTTCATTGCTAGACACCAATAATAAGGGTTTATTAATATCAATTTTTCAATTGGTAGTATATGAACAAACTTTGTTTGGTAAATAAGTTTGGTGTCTTAAATCGCTATTGACTAATGAAACAAGAGCATCCAAAGTAGCTTTCATCTACTGCTCCAGCTGTGAATCCATGGCTGTAACAGGTAAAACTGGGTGCGTTACCCCACGGCTAAATATGTTTGTGAACAAGGTTGTCGTGTTGTGCCATGAACGTGATGATTCTGATGAGAAATAGTAATGTTCTGGAATAAACATTCGCGATGAGAAATGATGTTGTCCCGGCCGTTTAAACATTCGCAATAGCAATGCGGGCACTAAAATTACCAACACATAGGGCAGAGGAAACAAGTAGTGTGGGAGAAGAAGTGATGCGAGTGAAGCAACAGATAGAGAACCCGAGAACACAGCGGCAATGTGAAAGCTACGAGCATAGCAAGGAAATCCTGATGAAGCAACAAGAAGCAAGCAGTACGCTAGGAAGCTAGATATGGATAGGATGACAGGCCGTCTTTCGAAGAGATCAGATGATGGAGGAGCCTCTTTTACAGAAACTTGGAGCTGAAGAAATGCAAGGAGTGTGGGAAAGAGAAAAGCCAGAATCCCATGAGCAGAAGCAGAAGCATTAATTCTATGTTGTTGTAGGATCATCAACTTCAACTGCACATTACAGCACCGATCATAATCATGATCATGATAATGATAATGTTCCAATAACAAAAAGTTATGCCATTGATGGCCTATACTACTGTCCATCGAATCAAATTTCTTACTTTGTCGATGCAGTAATGTGTATTATTTTGGCTTCCACACACATCCATCCATATATATATATATATATATATCCACATCAAGTAGTGTGAAGCCAAGAAAAATGGAACTCCAGGATTGGTAGAAAAACCCCATGTTGCCCTTTGCTCTCTAATGGGAAAGGTTTGAGGTGTTCTGGTCATGCGGTCATCTAACTGACTTCGAGTTCTCAAGCTTGGAGGAATTGTTTGTTTCGTTATCCTAACCAAGCTGAGTGGATTGATCTAATCCATAGAATCACTGACACGGTGCGTGGATTGACTGTTAAGCAACATTCAAAATTTTAGACCAAGAATATCAAATAACCAATTAACCATGCACTTTCTCTGCCCCCAAAAATTCCATGTCTCGAAACACCATATCGTCAAAAAACTGTCACTACGAGAGTTTTTTGAGAGCAGAAGTCCCAACACCTTTAATATTACAGAAAGACCTTATCCTTGGACTTATTAAAGACCTTATCCTTACCCCTTGGCCTATTAAATGCCGGAGTGTTTAGCGACACTGCTTGTGTTATAATTAATCAATTTACTACTCTTTCGTTTAAGAAATTATCCGCACATTTCTTTTTCCTTCAAACATTTCTAATGCAAATTAACATTCACAAAACAAATAAGCAAAAGTTGAACTCATTCGAATAAAATATAGGAGCTCTCGACTCTATTGATTCACGAACAAACAGAGGATTTTGCATGACAAAATTGATCGACAGCATTACAGCAGTTCGAGCTTCTTACAATATATACTCAACCCGACATAAATCTCGACTCTTGAACAGTAACTTCCAAGATTAAATTTGAAAATTCTTCATTTTTGTAAAAAGCACTTTCTTTGAACTTTTGCCGAGGCAGATTGTTTGGTCCAAGACATGCTGCTTTCAACTCTTAAATTAGGCCTCAATTGCCATGAATTGCTTAACTTGGTCGACAATGTTTGCCTTAAGATTCATCTACAGAACTGCAGGCAAAAGCTTCATTTTTTCCTAGGCTTCTTCAGCTTTTGCTTTGATCTTTTCCTGAAAAGGAAATATCCAAGGCAAACAGAAAAATAATTTTTTACATAGGTCAAGATGCAACACACTGATGAATAGCACATCCAAATAACTGTTATACAATGCAAGAGTTGGTAAGAACTCTATGGAAACAAATTTTACTAAAACGACGAATTACCTCTTCATGGGTTTGCTTTTGAAACCAAATACACCCTTCATCAATGAGCTTATATCAACAGAGCGCTCCTGCATAATCTTGTCATGGTAAATTTTGCTCCCGATCTCAATAATTTGCTCCTCCACCTCTTCCAGTGTTTGATCCACATTGAGCTGAAGCTCTCCTTTCCTGATGACAGTTATGCTAAAGCCATTTGCTTTGGCTTCGCGGAAAGCATCCTGAGTGTATTAAGTGACAGTTACCACAATATATCAGTGTTATTCACCTTAAAAAAGGTCAAGAGATTTAACAGGGAAAAAAAAGGATATATTTCTTTATATCACCATCTGTCTACATTGGACAAAAAGGCAACAAAAGAAGCTAGGAATTGGAAATGAGGTTCCATTCATCCACTAAACAAATGCTAATGCGAAGTATCATGAGCTCTTGACAGAGGTATAAATAAAACATTCAAGTTTTAAAGCAAATAAGAATCCAAGCATCAGGTTGGCATTTGTTCTCAATGGCTGTTGTTTAAAAGATGCATGTAATTTCCAACAACTGTAATCACATATGATAAACTACATGAAACTGTAAATTCACTGCCAAAAAAGATTCAGGACTTTACCTTAGGTGGTCGTGGAACAACAAATGCATGGCCATTGCCAAGCATATCCATTTGAGCTTGAATGATATAACAAAGATTTTTGCAATCATTTGAGTCCTCAAAAGAAATCACATGATAAGGTTTTGGCTCCAATTCAAGATCCGGTGCCATCTCTAATGAATAAAATCCTATTCTTTGTTCCCCATTTTCAACTGTGTACAGCTCAAAGCACTGAAAGATATTGAAAGGATAAACAAATTATTAACTAGTCTCCATGACTCCATGAAACATCTTTAGTTAAACTGAAATGCATCAAAATGGAAAACTATAAATTCAGTACAATTTATGGTGCACATAATATTGACACAATTTGTCAGGAAATTGGCAGAGGTCATGATCCATATGAAAATCTTACCAGTATATGTGGTAGATCTAACCACCATAGGTAATCTTCTTCCTTGTCTTCTGCATATTCACGATATTTGCTCACAACAGCTTGTGGCCCGAACAATTCCATCTCTCTTTTAAGTTTGCTGAGTTTCTTTTCCATGAATTCCTTATTCCTCTCAGGAAGTTTGTTCATCAAATCAGCAGCTTCCTGTATTTCTTTTTCAGTGATCCATCTATCCAAATCCTTCCCAATATCTCGCATGGTGGATTTAACTTCCGGGTCTGTCTCTGCATTATAGGACTCCAAAAACCCCTGTGACCATTTTTTGGTGTGTTGCCAAAACTCCTTCCCTGATTTTTTGCCAGCTCTGGCAGAACCATCACTGCTTTCTATAATTGTCTTGGAACTTTTCAAATCGCCATGAGATTGCTTCTTTGGATAATTCACTGCTGAAGAAGCAGCAATACTCTCTTGTGGAGGAGATTCTGTTGATTTCTGAAGGAAGTTCTGCTCATCCTTGTTCACAGGATATGAGATCCTAGCATTTCCATCCAAAATTTCCTTTCGTTGTTCTAGGAAATCATTGATGAACTCGGGACTTTTTTCCAAATGAGGACCTTTCCAACGTGGTATTATTTTTTCTGGTGGATCATACAAGCTTATACCATCTACAGAGAAGTAAAAAGACTATTAGCATATAAACTTCCGAAAATTCTATATTCAATCTGTAGAACATCTTAGTGTACTGGTGCAGCTATACAATTCAACTAAATTACTTTATATTCCTAAAAATGAAGACACAAACTAAGTATTCAGTATATAAAATTATCATCTAAAGTGGCAAAGAACATATCCAAGCATTAAAATTCCAAAAGCAATCAACTACCTGCCCCGTAGTCAAGATTTTCAATGTTTGAATGGAGCCATTCATGCAGTTTCAACAGCTTTTCATTTTCTCTCTCAACTTTTTTTTCAAGACCATTGAAAAATGCAAGTTTATCCTCAGCATTCAGCATGTGAAATGGATCCCGCCCAGCCAACTCGTTTTCTCGAACTTTAAAAACAATTTCCGCAAGACTATCATTTTTCATCCATTCAAGTTCACTGTCATCTCCAATAGACCCAAGGTGTCTCATGTCCAAATTCACATTAACTACTTGATTCTCCTTTTCTCTTGCAACCATGTAGTTGTCTCTAAAGCCAACACCAATTTTTTTAAAAATTGGGTCAATTTCATTATAATTTTTCTCCAACCAATTTTTATCTTGTACAGATGGTTTTCTTTCTGTAATACTGTCATTGCCTTCTTGGTCCAAGGAAAGTTGCTGTTTTTGAACAATATCCTCTCCCTTGGGGTTATCATTCTTGACTGCAACAAATTCCTTATCTTCTACAGTATAATAATTGGAAGCATTTACAGAAGGTGGAGAACCTGATGTCCCATCTGAAAAGGCAGATGGAAACTCTAAGTCTTCCATGCTCAATTCCTCAATTGTGTTGCCATCACATTGTTCATCACTTTGTGGCCTTGACAAAGTATCACTTTTTGACATACCTTCAAACTGGGCTTCATGATTTGATTCTCCCTTCCTACGTTTTTCAGAAAGATATTCCCTAGCTTCTTTCACTGACTTTATAACCCATGGTTTTACTTGAACAGAACTTTCTCTAGAATCACATGATTCACCAAAGGAGGCATCATCTGTATGCACAACACTCTCGTGTTCTGTCAGGTCCTGTTTAATTGTTTGCCTATGAGCTGAAACGTCTACATGTGAAGAACTAGAATCTTGAAAGTTTCTATTATCTACAAAAGCTTCAGCATGTTGAAATCCATTATCACCACTAAACCAATTTTGTTCAGTATCCCTGTTCAGGAGGTCAGATGGAAACTTCGTCTCCTGTTCTCTATACTCTTTGCCCTCTTCAGTTTCTTCATAAAATTCCGTATTCATAGTCTGTTTTTCTTCTTCATCAGTTTCAATTGAGTGTTGTTCCCTAGCTTCAATTGACCGAGCTTGCTTAGCCATTTTTCTGATTTCTTGAATTTTATCATCAAACTCCACAGATTTAGCAGCTGCAGAACTAGAAGAATCTAGTAAAGTTAAATTACTATTCTG
This sequence comes from Ziziphus jujuba, assembly GCF_031755915.1. NCBI lineage: Eukaryota > Viridiplantae > Streptophyta > Magnoliopsida > Rosales > Rhamnaceae > Ziziphus > Ziziphus jujuba. Next base: position 3,068,803 of record NC_083385.1, on the reverse strand, counting down.
TGACGTTGCTCTTTCAATACTCTCCATAAGTAATTGCTTATCTAGTCTAGGCTTTTCAATGGAAGCCATTGGCAGCTCGAAAGGTTCTTTAACAACTTCTACGCTAACACTTTCCAACATCTCTTTCTCCTTTCTTGATTTTATCTTTCTCCTCACCATTTCTTTTTCCAATTCCGTGTATTGCACCTCCTTGTTTCCGGAAGTGAATAGTTTCTTCAATGCCCATAATGCAATAAATGCATACAACACCATGCTCCCAACTTTAGGGAGCTTTTCTCGTAGATTGGGTTGAAGAGTAAAACCCTGAATTGCCCTAAAAAGACCAGGCTCCTGGCCTTGAATAACAAACTTAGCTACAGAACTGTTCCTTGGAATTACATTTTTCCCACTCTCCATCTCCCTAGCTAAATTCTTGGCGTACAATATCTTCAAATTCACCTTTGACAAGTCCTCAAATTCCCGTTGCTCTACTTGGTTCCTTCTAAATATTTCATCCTCATTGATAGAAACACGTTTGGTATTCCCATTAGAATCCTGAAAAACAGTAAAAACTGGTTCTGACCCAATACCCCAATACTCAGAATCTTTCTTATACTGCTCAACCCAATTCTCCAATTTGCTCATCAAAACAGAGTCACCAAGACGTTTTGATTTCGATTCTTCTGCGCTGCTCTTTTCGGCCGCATTATTATCCGCAACCCCATTACTAGTATCACTCTCTTTGTCTAGAAAAATCTCATTATCACTAAAATTGCGATTCAGAGGTTGAAAATCAGAAGTTGGGCATAAAGGAATGGGATCGTGACGTACCTTTTGCTCATCAATGAGCTTCTTCCTCAACGAATTCCGGCGATTCGTAGGACGACCAAAGTGGGCCAAGACTAGGAATTTGCTCCTATTTGCTAAAGGTAAACAGATTGAAAACCTTGAGTTTCTGTGGAATATGGAGCTGGGTATGTTGTATCTAAATTGGTTTTTTTTGTCCCAAGATTTTTTGGGAAATATAGGCGTGAAAGGTGAAGTAAAAGAGAAACTTTTGAGGTTGGTTGGTGCTGAAGAACTGAGAACCTCCATGGACAGAAAAGGTGACAGAGAAGAAGAAAGAGCGAATTAGACACCTCACATAAGATTTTGCGGAGGTTTTGGGGTAGTCATCGTTAATTTTACATGTGCATCCTCGCGGGAATCGACATCTAAATGGCCGTCGTATCAAAATTTAGTTGCCCAGCTTAAACGACAACAATGAGAGACAAAGTCAGCGTTGTATTTCGAAGGAAAACGAGCAAACGGCATCCATGAGGGCGGGATTCAATTTCAACAGGCAATCGCATGTCAATACGACATGTCTTTTGCAGGAAGTAGAAAACTTGGGAAAATTACATGAGAAACGAGTTGTTGCTTCATCCACTAGTGAGATACAGAGTTAGATACTCCTAAGCACTCTGAAACTTCTAAAGCTATTAGCAAAGAAGGTACATTAACAAAAATTAATTCCGACTAAAAACTTGTCACATGATTAATGAATTTGCCTTTAGTTTTTCTTTTTTTATTATTATTACTCAAAATTAACGTTTCATTAAATCCAATCATGGCTGTTAATATTGCCAATACAATCTGTTTTGGAATAGATCAATGATTATTTTTATATCTTAGGTTCAACACCCTTGGTTTAACCCTTTTGGTTCAAACATTGGCATCGTTGATGTTAGTAATAATGGTATGAAAGATAGAAAGGCGTTTAAGTTGTAAAAATTGAGGTATTATAAAATGATCCTGCAACTTCCATATCCACTAATAACACATAGTTTTCACCACACAGATGAGAGATAGGGTAGAGAGGAAGAGACAGAGGAGATTCAACCAGCCTAACTACAGAGGGGTATACAAGTTCCACCTTCAGGGTTCTGCTGTTCTTTCCAGATCCTCCCAGTAACTCGCAGCTTCAGTTCTTTCCTATCTCCTCCGGAGAAGAAAAGTGCCATGTTTCGCTGTATTATGAGACCATCATGGCTGTCTCTGACCTTCCTGTGGCTATCCCTTATACTTCTAGGATTGCCCTCCCAAATAAGCTTTCGCCCATTTCCTCCAACCTCAAGGCTGTAGCTGTAATTTCGAGCTTCTGTCTCATCCCCCATGAATCGTAGAAATGCCATATAAACAGGAGCCATCTCAAGCTGGAATGCTTCAAAATGGAGACAGAAGTACTGACCAAAACAGTGGAAAACCTATCAAAGGCATAAAAATTAGCTTTACCATCGTGCCACAAACACAACAGTGTTATATACTGATATCAAGGCATCAATCTTTATTAAGACCACTATAAAAATCAGCAGATATAATACCTATTAAGTGACTAAATTAACAGTTAATATCAAACAATCGTAGCTTAATCCAAACTGAGGATTTCCTAATTCTCCCCTACAAATGGGCAGATGATGATCCATATCTAAAAGTGAGCAAAGAAAGCAAGCGAGGAAAGGGGTTTTTAAATCACATTAATTGAAACTGCTCCGCCTCATGATTTTACCACAAAAAATCAGAAGTTAGCATTAAGGGGAAGGAAAGCATAGAGAAAATTACATTCTATACTTACAGTTAACATCCATGTAGCATTTTCTACTTCACGGGGGTTAGACTTAACATAGCGATGGTTAAAAGTACAGCCAGAGTGCATGTCCACCTTGTGATCATCTCGTAAGTGAGCAACAAGAAATGGTATATCGCCAACAACAGAGCAGTCTGATCCAGCATATGGGCAGTTGTACGGTCTGAAATTACACAGAGACTCGTGTTTGAGTTTACTGTAGTAGGGGAATATCTCCGAGCACCCAAGAGAACAGTATTTGCAGGGCAGCTCAAGTGACTCGGCCACTTTCTCTAGTGCTAGACACCTTATGTCACCAAGCTCCTGCCTACAAGTAGGGCATCGATTGTGAACCATTGTTTTACAGGTGGAACATAGGGTATGGCCGTTATGACACTGCAGAAAACAAAAGGTTACACGAAATATTAGCTATAAGACCCAGAAAATCCTGAACAATTAACAAGCATACAGAATGCCTATCCCAATTCAATGCAGATAACATTTAAGGGTAGTGATTTGAAGAGCTTGAGATACCTTTGTTTCAAGAGAATAGAAAATAAATCTATCCTAAATGTACAGAATAAGTGATCATAGCTGGAAGGAAAAGAACTATCTTTGCCAGAATAGGGATGTTCCCCACATCCCAATCAAATTGAGTAATTGTTATGGGGTATAACCTCTCGCAAACTCTAGGAACAAGTGAGGTTTGGCACACAAATAAACGTCATAATATCAAATTAAATATAACACCCTCTAATTTTTTTCTTTGCTTCTTCATTTCTTCCAATTTAGGGGGGAGAGTATAACACAGTTTCTAGAGGTTTAACCAACTAGTCATTTTTTATTTTTATTTTTGGGGGTGGGGGGGGGGGGGGGGGGGGGGGGGAGATAAATTACAATTTTAATCATGCAACAAAAGAGTTCTATATAAAACTCCTTATGCTTCTCTACTATAACTGAACTCATATAAATTGGAAACCCTTCATCCACTGCCCTAACATTCATGTGAAAAGAGTAAACAAATAAAAAGCATTGGTTTTGTTAGATAGCACAAGACTATTGAACAACCAAAGAACCAGATATTAAAACCCCAAAAATTCCAAATACTTGACAGGAACAGCTTTTGACTGATATTATCATCCCACCCCATTCGCAGGTCCAAACATAATCATCCCATAGAATTAGAATCCTGCAAACAACCTATCTACCTGATATTGCATTCTCTTCTAGCCTTACACTTTGCCACTACAAGTTAAATTGAACAAAATAAGGCCAGATATAACCAAAAGAGAGAAAAATAAAATAAAAATAAAATAAACAAAAATTAAACGAAATAAATACAAAACCACTGAGCAAAGTGCAATAAAGAACGGACCTGATGGATTGGAGGGTACATTGAATTGGTACATACAGGGCATTCAAGAAGCTCGTGAACACTAGTGGTGCTGGAGTTGCTGTTGGCGTTGCTCAGAGGCTTTGAAACTGTGAGAAATTGAAGAGGACGGCCTTGGATCTCATCCTCATCCATCACATCCGATGGAGGCACAGTTTCAATGCAATCGGACTCCATTCATACAAAACAAACGGAAACCCAAATTTTCAAAAAAAATTCAAAAAACAGAAATGTTTGTATTGTTCTTTGATGGGTCTAACTCTTTCGAATGTATATGTACACATATATGTATAAAAAATTGAACATGTATATGTACAGAACAGAAGAGAATGAAAACAGAGAAAATTTATCAATCTTGCGGATTCTTGTCAGAAGGGTATGAATCCCTCTCTGTAATTTTCAAAGAATGGACAAAGAACTGGAAGAAAAAAGGTGAAAAGATCGAATTTTTTAAATAACGAGGAGGAAAACTATAACTCTTCCTCAAAAGGGGTGCTTTTTCTTTTCCTTAGTTTTACGCAGAGAGAGAGAGAGAGAGATAGAGAGAGAGGAGAGAGGAGTCACAGTGGCGTCGACGCTCTCATTCTCAGTCATTTGATTAAAATCAAACGCCTTCAACTCTCAACAAAGAGACGAAGAAAAATTATGAAAGGGTGGGAGTTTTTTCAATTTTCCACCCAATTTTTTATTATGTTCTTTTTTAAAAAAGTTTTTGTTTTTACTTGCCCATTCATCTTTATTTATTTTATATCATTTGCCATAATTTTGATTGGTTATCGGAGGATATAGTGTGAATCATGATCCATGATTGAGTTAATTAACGCAATAATCTTTATCAAAAAAAATTAACTCAATAATCCTCTATTTCAAATGATAGTTATTACTCCATTATTTATTTCAAAAAAATTGAAAATTGAAAAGATTTATTTATATTTTAATTTAATGTTAATGTTTTTCTCCAAAGCAGGACCAAAAACAGGGGAGCCAATGAGAAGGGTCTAGGGTGTATTTGGTGTACATTATTACACTCTCTTCCGACCAATTATTACGAGCCTACATGTTTACTTTTCTTTTTTTTTTGGCCGTTTTAGGCGGGGTCCTCTTTTTATATTTATAAAATTTCTGGAGTGTCCGTAAGCAGTGGGCACTTCTGACATTGATCAAAATTGATTGGTGAAAATTATGGGCTACATGGAAAAGGATCTTTCCAAAGCATCTTTAAGACGCGTCTATTGGGTTTGGCTTTAACTTATCTGGAAATTTAAAGCTTTTCTATAATTCTGATTTAATTTTTTTTTCCATTATTAACATAGTCCAATCCGATTCAAATCAAATTTTAGCTAAATATGGTGAAGTTATGGTGAAGTTGGTTTGACTTGGACATGCATTTTGAGTACGATACGGCATTAAGTTAGATAGGATTGGTCAAACTATATATATTCTATAATATCACATATGGTAAAGGATAATTTTTGTAATAAAGGATGATTAAAGTCTTCAAAAACATATGTATTTCAACTTATACCTTAACATCAAATCTACCAATGAAAATCTTTATCTTATCCATCGAGAATCAAGATAACAAAACAAATAATTTATTTGCCAATTCATGATAACTTTTAACTTTTTTTAATCTTTAATCTTAATCTTAATCTGAATCTGACTACTAGTTTTCTTTCCATTCCCACTACCTTTGACTTGAAACTAGTGAATAAACATTTTCATTGGTGGACTGCATAACATGAATTACTTTCCCACTTTTATCTAAATACTTGTTGTCTAAACAATTTTCTTGGTAAAAAGAAATGCATTAACCAGAAAGCAAAGACCACCCAAAGAAGCTATAAAACAGAGCCCCAAGCAAGTTTATCCAGCAAAAGCTGGTTAACAAAGTGAGGGGGTAATTCCCATCAGAAAAATGCTCAAAGACGGGAGAAACCGAATGAGAGAAAGCATTTTATAAGCCACAATATCAGTTAGGAGATTTGACTCTCTAGCTGACGAGTTTAAGCTCCTAGAAAGGCCATATCAACAAAACAAGAGCACCTTCAATGTGAACAAGTTCAGTATATATTTTAATCTTTTAATCTTTTATTTAAAAAAGAATGGAGAGAGAAAAAGAAAAAAAAAACGGTTTATATACATATTCCTTTTCTAAACTTTTACGTTACTTATCAAGAAACCAAATTGTTTATATCTATATATATATATATATATATATGTATATATTTTCCAATATGCTGAAAATTTGTAACATCGTACCAAATACTCATCAATTTATAATTTTGTTTCAATGATAGCTGCTTCCATATATCTTTTCAGGTGCCAGGCAATAAATTAATATCGATGGAGCGGGTAATAAATTTTATATATATATATATATATATAATGGTTCATATAATTTCGAAATTGATGGGATAGAAGATGACTTTTTTGGTGAAAGGGATAAAAGATGACTTGCATTCAAAGTTAGTACACAATAGCATTAATACATCTCTTGTGCCATAATAAAAGTAGGGAACAATAAAGTAGTTGAAGCCAATAGCTAAACTATTTTCTTTGGTTATGATTTTAATTTGTACCATTTCAAAATTCCAGAATACCCCAACAGAGCAACAATTGTGGAACAACATAGACAGTGGAAATTACTAGATAAAAAATAAAAATAAAAATAAAAAAGAGACATGGATTCATGCTTTCTCATTAGCAACGTGTAAACTAAACTTCCAATTTATCTCCAAAACAGTTCCTAAGTAATCTTTTTTTTTTTTTTTTTTAAACCACAGGTAATTAAACTGATTCTTTTTAGCATTCTTTCAAGTGGGAACTGATTCTTTAACCTTTTTCACAGAATTGGGCCACTGGTCAATATAAAACTTCTACGGGCTTTTCTATTGTAGGGTAGTAGGCCAGGCCACAGAAAACTAGACGGACTCCAATTATAAGATTTAAAACTCAAATGTTTGGCAAAATTGTTTTTTTGGTACTAAACAATTAAACATGAAAATAGTCAGATGTTGATTATGAAAGTCGACTAGTTTACTTATTGACTACCCCTCAAAGATTGGATGATGCTGTATTGCACATCAGCACATAAATCAGAAGCACCGTCACACATGGGTTGGAAAAAAGGATGTAGGTTCCTTCCTATTTTCTATTATATAATTCGTGGGGTAAGTAACATTTCTTCCTCATCGATTTAAGACTAATGATCTCCTGCTACAAATTTTCACATGCACAGAATACAAACCCCTGCGAACATTTTCCATTTTGTTTTATAAAATAAACTACTCTATATCTTTCCCATTCAGAACCATTAGTTTTTTGGTCCAACTTCCCCCAACATATCCTTCATTTTAAAAATACATACATATATATATATATATATATAATATGTATAAATATATATATACTATATATATAGAGAGAGAGAGAGAGAGAGAGAAAGAGAGATGAGTTTAACCCAATAGTGGCAATATGTTGTGGTGGCACAACTCATATTGGCATATTGCAAAACTTGTTTTCTATATCCATCATTGCAATCTTACAAAGGACACTATGGCGAGTGAATAACTTCCACACAACTTTTTGTTTTTTATTTGCAGCTAATGTAAAGAGGTAATTAGAGCGGGTTTGGCCTAAGATATTATTTTTGACAAAAATTTCCACTTTGTCCATGCTTTCGTTATTATTGGGGTTGGGTTGGTGTCCACTTTTTTTGACCCACTGATGATGCTGCATGTGCTAACGTGCCGCATGATGCCATATATAATGTAAACGGCTGGCATGTGCCCAGCGCTTTCTCCATCCGACATTTGATTCAAGACGGTGGTGGAGGAAAAAGGTTCTCCATAATTTCAGTATTATGTTTTGCAATTCAATCTCAAAAGACTAAATGCATAAAATTGTGACAGCTACCAAATTAAAAATTCTAATCCCATTTTATACCTAAGCCAAATATTATTTATATATATATATATATATATTAGAAAGGCCTAAAAGGCCAATAACATAGTGGAGAAATTGACCCCTTTTTTTTTTTTTTTTGCACTTTTAACATGGTCCAGCTCATAGCTCCTAATTTCTACCCGGGGGCTTTTGGAGATGAAATTACACCATTTTGTTGCCAAGTTGCAAGGTCGCCCCACTAGCACTTAGATTTTTTCTCTACCAGCCTACTTTTTGCATAGTAGCCATAAGGTGGAAAATTTACAGGCACTATTTTAACACTATAGAAGAATATAATTATTGTGAATCACAATGAATGATTACAACATTCTAACCCAAAAAAGTACACAATATGAAAATACTAAAAAAGCAACACCATTCGTGATAAAGATGTAAAGCACCCTAGCATGGTGAATATGTAAAGGAAACTCTTAAAATTAATTTTATTTTGTATACCTCTAAAACGCCCATTTTCCAACAAGTATGATGAGTCATCAGTGTGTTGAATGAGAATAAAGACTTCTCGATACCAGAATGACAGAATGGTACTAAATTTGTAACAATTGTGTCAACCACCATATCATTTTCTTTTCCTTTTTTTTTTTTTCCCCCAATCTTTACCGCTAATGGGATCCAATAAAGTTAATAGTCTCTAAAACTTCAAATTGCATTTAACCAAATTACCCCTGTCTTAGAGTAATTATTTTTCAAGTAGGGATATGATACTTAAAAAACAACACGTGAACATTTTTTTTTTTGCTTCCAACTCCTACCCTTCCCATATTACCAAAAATAAATATTAAACCCAAAAAACAAAAAAAAAAAACACTCCTTCCCTTCCTTCTCTTTCACCCTTCATTATACATTGCAAATCCGAGAAAGATTTCCTCCTCTTCTTTTTTTTCTTTTTTTCTTTTTTTCCTTTTTCCTGTTGAAATAAAAATGAAAATAAAAATAAAAGAGGCTGGGGAAAAGGGCTCTCGAAATCTTTGCTAACCCAAAAATCAAGCGCACCCACGTGGAGCGAACCCGACCCTAGAACCCGCCAAATCATATACTACCCGGAACCCTTGTTGCTGGATGTTACCTATAATGGACAACCCGCTCATTGTACCCGCAAAAGCAAAGCAGAAGCTCCCACCGCTGTCCACCGGAATCAGGTAGTTTGTCGCCGGCAGCGACACGTCAGCTCCTCGGAAATGCAAAACCACCGTCGGCACCTTCACTTCCCTCAGCCCAGACAAATCGAAGCACGTGTCGAACAAAGAGAACTCTGGAGCCCTTTTCAAGCTGGACGCTCCAACCCGGAAAGCATCGCGTAGCGCTGTGTAAGCGGTTCGGGTCAAGCGCGTGACGGATGTGCCCGAATCTATTATAACACCTCCGTTACCGGCCGTATCGAGCTTGAAAAGCGAAGCGGTGATGCCGGGGACACGTGTCCCACCCACACTAATACCAATGAGCTCCACATAGTAAAAAGTGTCGAGCTTTGGGTTTCTAAGCAATGGGGTGAACCGGGCGGCTCGGGAAATAGCCGCGTTCCCAAACACAATAGAGGACGGTTTGGACGAGGCGGACCGGTCCACCAAACAGTAAGAGAACTTCTGGTTGAACCGCAGACCGGTTTGCGTTGGGAACGATAACTTACCCCGGCCGAGTCCCAAAAGTCCCGCCGCACCAACGAACAAGCCCTCGTTATCGTGGCCACAGCCGAGCGCCACACGTGCCACTCTGGAGCGGCGAAACGTCAGCGTTTCGGTGGAGAACTCACCCAGGGTAAAGGAACCGTCGCCGTAGGACACCTGATAGAGGCACATCTTGCGTTGATTGCATCCTGGGGAGTCAAGCTTGCGACACAATGGTGACGAGCACGAGATCCCAACAAAGGATCGCGATTTTCTCGGGTCGAAAACAGGATCTGTCTGGGTATAACATTTCTTACACGGAGCACACTGGAGCCACACGATGTCGCTACCAGTGTCCAGCACCATGTACACGTACCTGGGAGGCGTGCCCACACCGAGGCGCGTGAAGTACTCGCCGCTGCCCTGAGCAAGCCCCGAGATCACGGAGCTACTGAAACCCGACCCACGGGATCGAGTCTGGTTCCGAACAGCGAGTAGAGAATCCAAGGTCTTGACGCGGAGAGCATCCCGTTGGATCCGGAGGCCGAAGAGATCCTCAGGCGTCTTGTTGAACGACAAGGCGTCGATGTGCTGCAACTGTACGGAGAGTGATGTGGGGGTGGAAGATGTCTCTGCTTCCAACTCTGTTGCGTCGGTTCCGGATTCGGACTCTGAGTCGGTCCATGAAAGAGTGGGTGCGTTGGGGAGAGGTTTGAGGGTCAGTGTCTGGTACTCAAGTGGGTCTGTGAAAGCTGCGGACAGAGTAAGTATAATGGCGAAGGAAAAGAAGAGGAGGCCATTCCTTACTTTTCCTTCCATTGTAGAGAGAGAAAAATAAAAAAGAAGTGGGAGAGAGAGAGAGTGAGAAGTTTTGCAGAGCAGGTGGAAGAATATAAATAATAAAGAAGGCGGTTCTGAGAGTGGAATTATCACATTTGTTGGTGGGGAGATAGCAGTTATCTCCTTTTACTTTCTTTTGTATCTTTGGAGGTTACTGTTTAATGAGTTTTATTTTTTAGCTGAGATACTTTAGAGTGGGTTAGATTGTTAGATATTTTAGATTGTTATTAATACTAGAGAAAAAATGAATAATTATACTAGAGATTCTGGAAAAGATTTATTTTAAATACGGGGCCTTTACCCTCTTTGAAAAATCCCTTTTTTGTTTTTTTTTTTTGTTAATAACAATACTAATATTCGCTTGCTAAATCTGAAATGTTGCTGAAAATCTTCTTTAGACATATGAACATTTTAGCCATGGCATTACATGGAAGCAATGCCCTTTTATTATATAATTTCATTTTGTCGCTTTCTCCTATCTTAGTAAAAATGGGCCGAATGTAAGATGACAGTAATACCCCTTTTTGGTTTTATGTGGGTGGACAAGTATCCGATCAAAGTGCATTTGCTTTTGCCAGTGAAGGTTGGGCGTACATGGAGTGTAATGCTCATATCAACAAAAGAATCATTTTCCATCCCCAGTAAAGAAAGCTAAGGATTTGGCAACATCAAAGTGATTCCCTATTTAACAGTTTGCACTGTTTTTTTTTTTTTTTTTTTGAAAAAAATATCTTCTAGTAGTATTGTATTATTCAATATTACAGAACAGAATCATTCAACATAATAAGGAATCTTACCAAAATTTGAATCTCAATTTTAAAATTTACGAATATAAACACCAAATGATATTTTTCCGTTAATTTACCATCCTCGATGGTCCAGTTTATATTTTTTTTGGATCCCAAATTACAATTGCATTTCATCACTACAAGAGGAATAAGACTAATTTTCATACTATATAAGCACATGGAATGGATATTATATGATTTCTTGGGGATTAGACACATTATCTTCAACCAAAAAAAGGAAGAGAGATACATAATTATTGATGAAATAAAGAAATACATCATCTTTTTCTAATAATGTTATTTTCGAAGAAGTTAAAAAAATAATTCACCAAAAAAAATAAAGGAAGAAATTAAAAGATATACGTGCCTTTGTACTGTATTGGCGTACTTATTTACAGTATGCTTTTCTTTCAATTGATTATGCTTTTCTTTCAATTGATCGACAAGTGACAACAATCTTAGAGTTAAAGCACCCAAAAAAAAAAAGAAAAGAAAAAAAAAAAGCCTATAATTGTACGAGCTTGAACCATATCCTACCCCTTGAAGCCGTTCGACGTGGGTATTTTATAAGGCTTCATTATTATTATTAGTCTTCTCTAAATCAACCTGGAAATAAAAAAGGGAAATTGACACGTTTATTCCAAAGTACATATTAGGGGAAAATTAAACAATAGTAATAGAGATTTTTGTGTAAGCAAAATCCCACAATCTCGGCGAGACTTTGACGCAATGAGTCTTAGGTGGGTACCGAGGAAACTTGGAAGTCTTTCTTTTTTTTTTTTTTTTTTTGGTGTGATGTGTAGAAAATGTTAATCATTGTCTGATACCTAATCACTCATGTCTCTTTTTTGACTTTGGTGGACATGAAGTTTCCATGTTCTCATTGATTATGGAGGTATCTTAAAAAATTTATATAGAAGAAAGAATAAAGAGGGAGAAATATAATATAGGTGAGATTTGTGAGAATTGTATAAGAAATTCATGCACTTCTTGTTTCCATTAAGCTTCCTCCTCAGCTTCTTACAAAAACATATCGGTGTTTCCTCGTGACTCTTCGTCTTCCCATTCCCTTTTTTCTGCCATTACTACCATTCCTCATTTCTATTTGAGCACCCAAATTCGTGATTTTAAATAAAACACAATAAAAACTCCTCCAAAAATGGATTTGAAAATGAAAAAAAAAAAGACAAGAAAAGAGAGAGTCCCATTAAGCAATACGAGTTTTTTAACCATAAACCGAAAAATTCAATCATGTGTACCTCCTTGTCCTATGAATATGGTTTGTTATCTCCTATTATTTATTTATTTTTCTAGGAATTTAACTGTCAATGTGATAGCTTTGCTACGTTGATACTGGACAAGCAAGCAAAGCTAAAAGAAAAAGACAGTGAATATGGAAAAGCTTATGAAGGATTAGATAGTCATTGGCAGGATAGCTATCGTTGTCCCAAATACATGAATGATCATTCATTCTTTATTCGTATCCATTTTAAGTACTTCTGAATGGAACGGATTTAGATTTGTATTCGTAATGTATAGTTGGTTCTGAACAAGCTGATAGCTAATGGTTTGGTTCTCTTCTCAAAAAGGTCATAAACAACGTCCGTTTTAAAATTCTTTTAGAAAATTACAATTGCTTATAACCGCTGATGTATCTGAAATCATATCTCACATGGTGATAGCGCCCCCCCTCCCCAAAAAAAAAAAAAAAACTCCTCCTCATTGGGCTTCTTTTTAAGAAATGACCCCACCCAAGTTCTTCATCCATTCAAAATAGTTTCATTTCTTAAAAAAAATCCTTAATATGCTTGTGGTACTAAATTGAGATATAAATGAATTAAGAAAGGGTATGAAGACGTCTATAAATGCACATGAACGGCATTTCTCTAACAGCATTTACGAAGTATGGACCATAAAAAGGCCTTCTTCTTCCAGACTCACTTTGGGTGAGTTGGGTACCACATTAATGCAAGTAGGAGAAAAAATTATGAAACTTCTGAGGTCCTTCAGTCACGGTGATTTAAGTAAGAAGTAGGTAAGTTAGATAAGTCCAACTGTACGGTATGACTAATTACATATATTTTAGGTGTTCTGTGATTGGCTTGGCTATTGATGATAATAACTTTCCCAAACAAACCCATAAAAAGCTGGAAAAAAATAAAACCAAGGACAGAGAATGGCAATTACCAAAAATAAAAGGACAGAGAGAATGGGAAAAGCTAGAGGATTAAAGGGGGTGGAAATAGCCATACTTTACCCCATTATAATTGAAGCTTGTTTCTTCATGAAAGCGTGGGGAAGCCACTTTCAAAAGTGAAAAAAAGACAATGAGACAAAAGAGGAATTAATAACTGGAAAGAGAATAAAGCGTGTTATAAACTCAAGCTGGCGATATACTTGGTGAAATCGGCTTCTGAAACAACTAAAATGAACTTTAATATCATTATGTTCCGAACTCAACAGCACTAACAACATATTTTTATTGCAAGTCCAGGTGTTCAAAAGCTCCATGCAGAACCAAATGGCAGAAGTGCAGCAGAAAATTATTGATGGAATGATTTTTAGGAAGGAAAGAAAATTATACATTACATTTAGGACTCACAAGCTGTGAATTATTTCCAATAGTTGTGTTTAATCTCCAGATTTCTATTCCATTAGTTCATCCCTAATATTTTGGCATCTAAGTGTATTGGTAATGGTAACAAAGCTTTTCCTTATATTTGGGGGGTCTTTGAAGTGTTTAAAATTTTGAAGATTGACTAATGCAGTACAATTTACCGTTAAAGGGGACAGCATAGCTGTGATCAAACATGCGTGTCTTGAAAGATGCGCGATATCAATGTAAGGTATTAAAAAAATAACAAGAACAACCTGATATTCAATTTTGAAATAGTATTCCTTCCATTGAGCAGAAAAGGGAAAAAAAAAAATATTATTTACATCTTAAGAAAACGTTCGATGAATAATATGAAACCACTTTTTTATATGTATTTTTTTCTGCTTTAAGAACAGTGTGGATGATAACTTGGGTGGAGAATATAAAGGAAGAAACACATGGCACCATGTGAGATATACACACACTCATTAGCAATTAAAAGCAAATGTAATTTCTAGAGAATTTCGAAATGGGCATGGTTTTACTTTTTGTGAAATTTACAAGAAACCATAAATCTTGCAAAAAGGACAAATATCATGTATATCCGTTCTGTCCAGAAATCTATTTGCAATGAGATGATAATTTACATGTTCAAATTAGGTCATCGATTATAATGATATCGTTCTGATTGCGCAAATCTTCTTCAACCTTCAAGCGGCGCATCAACTGCCAAAGAGGTAGATAGTAACCATGTAGCATTATTACATGGAACTCGCCAAGTATATCAAAATTTGAACTACAACTCTGGATGTGCAGATATGATGGTTTAATTAGTTTGGTTTAATTAGTTTTCTTCCGTTAACTACTTCCCTGGTGGTAGTTACTCATTTAACTTGTCACTCATAGGTTTTACATCCTATGCATTAATAATCGTACCTTTTTCTTGAATATGGGAGGCATAATTAGAAATAAGTTTTTCTATGGCTGCAAAGTCGTATATATATATAACATTTCATGACTCGTGACATTTTACTCAAATAGCTAGAGTTAATTAATTTTTCAGACATTTTTATGCAGATATATATGGAACAACTAACAAAATTACTTAAATTTTAATTTAGCAAGTTTGCCATAAAAAAAATGTTCTACATATTTGAATTACTTGAGAGTCCTTAATCGATTAAATTTTTTTATTTTGCGCAAGGCACATATAATGATCCTTCTCTTTTATTTTTGGAATTAGAGATTGAAATTTTGAATTATTGCCTGGTAATTCTACTTAGTAATTATGTATATTTATAACACTACATAACGAATTAAGTGCCTGTTTGGCAGATTTTTTTTTTTTTTGGATCAAAAATTCTATTTAAAAGCTAAAGTTTTTTTATTAAAAAATAAAGATATTTAGCAAAAATCAACAAGCACTTGTTGACTAAAAAAACAGTTTTTTTAAACTGTTTTAGAAAAGTTCAAATTTGATATTTTTTTAAAAAAATTCTTTTTTTTTTAGCTTATATGAAAATTCAATGAGCATTTAATATAGTTTTTGTAACTTAAACGTAAACTCATTAAGCATGTAATACAGCTTTTTATTTACAGCAAAATACTTATTATTAACATTTTAATAAAAAAAATATTTTAAAAAATCTAGTATACGAAGCTCTACAGAATAAATCTTTATTTTTCTCAATTATACCAAACAAATCCTAAATTTAAAAACTTCCCCAGTTGCATGATCAGGAAAGATAAGGCATGGTTTATTGGAGTACTTATTCCTCAATGTCACGATGTATATTAGTTTCACTAAATTAACTATCAAGACGTAATAATTAAATCAGTCAAGATAGTTAATAATAATTTATCAATTAGATATAATTGCATAATTGTACAAACCCTCTGTAAGTTATAATGCAAAGAATTTTTCTTTTCAATTTATGTTTAGAAGATTATTAATTAGTAGACAAGCTGTTCACATTTTAAGATCGTGGAGATACTTAATTCATATGTTTTTTCCAAATAGGTTCAAAACAATATCCTTTCATTTCAAAAGAAGAAAGGAAACTGTTATTACATCTTATCTTAAGAAAAACACTTGCATGGGACATGTCAATAAGTTTTTTTTCGCTCAATTAAATATGCTCATGCGCTTGCTATTCTTTTCCCTACCATGTATAATATATATATATATATATACCCATGCCAATTCCGTTTGTTCAACCTTATTTACACCAACCAAGAAATACATGTAAAGGGTGTGATTTAATTCTTATTTATTTACTTTTAACTAATTAACAAACATTTTAGTCCATAAAATGCTTATTTATTTATTTATTTTTTCACTCAATCAATGGCATTTATGATCCGAGCAGGGTCGAAAGAGGTTTCACTTAAGTGTTAATGGATTTAACAGCCTTGTTTATCAGTTTTCTTTTCTCGGCTCTGTTTGCGGGCATGATATACGTAAGGCTGACTTATAAGTCCAGAAAGTTACCTCCGGGTCCACCAAGATGGCCCATATTCGGCAACCTCCTCCAATTGGGTCATCTTCCTCATCGAGACCTTGCCTCTTTGTGCCATAAATATGGTCCCCTTGTTTACCTCCGACTCGGTAACGTCGACGCAATCACCACTAACGATCCCCAAATCATACGCGAAATACTTGTTCAACAAGATGAAGTCTTCGCCTCCCGTCCGAGGACTCTAGCCGCCGTGCATTTGGCGTACGGGTGCAACGACGTCGCTCTGGCCCCTCATGGTCCAAAATGGAAACGAATGAGAAGAATTTGCATGGAGCACCTCTTGACGACAAAGCGACTGGAGTCGTTTGCGACTCAACGAGCCAATGAAGCCCAGCACCTGGTTCGAGATGTTTGGTCGCGGGCTCAAAGTGGGAAGGCCATGAACCTGAGGGAAGTGTTGGGTGGGTTTTCGATGAACAATGTGACTAGGATGTTGCTTGGGAAGCAGTATTTTGGGTCTGGATCAGCCGGTCCAGAAGAAGCCATGGAGTTCATGCATATAACCCACGAGTTGTTTTGGCTGTTGGGTGTGATATATTTGGGTGACTATTTGCCAATTTGGAGGTGGGTGGATCCTTATGGATGCGAGAAGAAAATGAGACAAGTGGAAAAGAGGGTGGATGATTTTCACATGAAGATTATTGAAGAACATAGAAGGAAAAAAAATATTGGAGGTAAAGAAGATGAGGAGGAAATGGACTTTGTTGACGTTCTATTATCTTTGCCTGGTGAAGATGGCAAAGAGCGCATGGATGATGTTGAAATTAAAGCTCTAATTCAGGTGATATTTCCCAATAATGCAGTAATTTAATTAATTAATTAATTAATTTGGAAAAATCTTTACAACTTTTATTTATTTATTGTTTAAGGATATGATAGCCGCTGCCACAGACACTTCAGCTGTGACTAACGAATGGGCAATGACGGAGGTGATCAAGCACCCACGTGTCCTCCGAAAGATCCAAGAAGAGCTTGATCTCGTTGTGGGCCCCACTCGAATGGTCTCCGAATCTGATCTTCCCCATCTAAACTACTTGCGTTGCGTTGTACGAGAAACTTTCCGCATGCACCCAGCCGGACCGTTTCTCATCCCGCACGAATCGTTACGCGCCACGACGATCAACGGCTGCCATATTCCAGCCAAGACACGCGTTTTCATCAACACTCATGGGCTGGGTCGGAACACCAAGATCTGGGACGAGGTGGAGGAGTTTAGGCCTGAAAGGCACTGGCCGGGCGATGGAAGCCGGGTAGAGATTAGCCATGGAGCCGACTTCAAGATATTGCCATTCAGCGCTGGGAAGAGGAAATGTCCCGGCGCGCCGCTGGGAGTGACTCTGGTTTTGATGGCCTTGGCCCGACTGTTTCACTGTTTTGATTGGGCTCCTCCGGAGGGCTTGAGGCCCGAAGATATTGATACCCATGAAGTTTACGGAATGACAATGCCCAAAGCCCATCCCCTCATGGCAATTGCTACACCACGTTTGGCTCACCATTTGTATTTCTAGATAATACTTTTGCAAAGTGAAAAATAACTGGTTGTTAAAGATTTATATTCGATGTGGACTTTCAGAGAGCACGCAACAGCCAGTTGGCGCTACTTATAAAAAAAAAAAATAGGCAATTGGCGCTGCTCGTTTAACCAACAAATAAAGCATTTTTTTTTTTTATTCACCAAAAAAAAAAAAAACAAATAAAGCATTTTTACCCCGAAAAAGAAAAAAACGAAATAAACACCCAACAAATAAAGCAAAAAGTAAGCAAGAAGAAAATAAAAGTAATTTTAGTGACGCTCCCCCAAAAAAAAAAAAAAAAAAAATTTCAGTAACTATTTCCTCTCTTTGAAATCAGTCATCACTGACATTGAAAAGATATAGTTCGAATTTTTACGTAATAATTCAACCAAAAGTTCGTCACTCTTTTTCTTTTTTTGTTTTTTCACTTTTTGTATTCTATCATATATATATATATATAAATAATTAATGAATACTTTTTAAATATTTTTCCTATTTTTTTGTTTTTTTGTTTTTCCCGATCTCCTAATCTCATACTCAGTTATTGTTTTGCTGTCGTTGTCTGATCATCACACACACACACACGCACCACCCCAATACAATGGAATCTAGACTGTGGAAACGAATCCTTGCAATTTAGACGGATCAAGGCCGTTGAATTTCGACAATTCCGCGGGTAACCGACATGACCTCGCCGGAGGATCTTCGCTGCAGGCGAAACGCTGGTGCGAAGTGGCGGTGCAGCCAAACGGCGATAATTGGGAAGTTGTACTGCGAAAAGCACTTTGCGCAGCTGGAGAGTCGGAGGAGGAAGAGAATTCCGAAAGAAGGAAAAGGCTGCAGCCATTCGGGCGACACAGAGAAGCTAACCGGTGGCCGGCAGGGTGATGACAGCAGATCGAAGAAAAAGAAGAAGAAGAGAAGTAAGAGAGAGAGTGATGCAGCGGATGAAGTGAGTGAGTCCGAGTTGGATCGGGTTCTGGTGAGTGAGAAAAGAGAAGGAGGAGTTCTCAGATTATATAACACACGACTAGTGGTTATAAATGTTGCTATTTAATTTTTTTAGTTTTTTGAATTATAGTTTTAATTTTAGCCTTTATTTATTGAGATTTCAAAAGGTTAAGCATGGCAGGAGAAACCCAGCAAGAACGAGCGTGTGAGTTTGATGTGTCACCAGTGTCAGCGGAATGATAAGAGTGGTGTTGTGCACTGTACCAAATGTGGAAGAAAGCGCTACTGTTATGAGTGCATTGAAAAATGGTAATAATAATAATAGTAACAATAATAATTTAGATATTGACATCAAAATCAAACCCAAATCCAACTTTCTTAGCTATACTGCAAATTGGTTGAAATTGAGAGCTTTATGTGCAAAGATTTTGTATTGCTTTTGATATTGGAAATAGGTACCCCGGGAAGACTAGAGAGGAATTTCAGGTTGGATGCCCATTTTGCTGTGGAAACTGCAATTGCAAAGCTTGCTTGCGGGAGGTTCTGGTTGTGAAGGTAGATGGATGCACCTTCTTTGTCTCTCAGAGTGACATTGTACACTTTAGGATAGGAATCTGAAAACTTTCTAAGTGATTTTCAGTATTTTATTTATTTATTATTAATTTTTTTTTGGGGTATATTTGGCCTTTTAGTTTGATTCTTTTTTTGGGCAGCCTTACACTACGAACATGGATAACAATGTGAAATTACAACGGCTACAGTACTTGCTCTATAAAGCTCTGCCTGTTCTCAGGCATATTTGTAGACAACAAAGCTCGGAGTTAGAGATTGAAGCCAAAATTCAAGGTGTGACCTTATATCATGGTTATTTTGGTGATTTCTCTTTTCTAAACTTCGTTTATTCTACTTCTTGTTTGTCTTGTAGGTGTTGGTGTTCAACTGACTGCAAAGGACATAACAAGAGTTAATATGGACAAAGAAGAGCGTTTATACTGGTATGTTGAGACTTTTTTGACAGTTTTTGATAAAGTTAATATGTTTATTATTTGATTTGCTAGTTTTTTATATTATTTATGATGATAAATGTTTATTATTTGATTTGCTAGTTTTTTTATATTATTTATGATGATACAAGTTTTTTTATAATTGTGCATGTTGTTTTATATGACAGTGACAATTGTAACACATCCATTGTTGATTTCTTCAGAAGCTGCCCCATACCCAGTTGTTCTTATGATCTATGTCTCACTTGTTGTCAAGAACTAAGGGGAGGTCGCCAAGCTGGAGATGTTGAAGCAGAAACATCTTGTCGACAACTTGTCCAAAGAGAACGTGGTCAGTTGGCTGATAGTGAGGACAATGCCAATGCACAAAGTCAAAGGCATGGGTGGAGCAGTCAAGTTGCCCAAGCCGCTGTTGAATCTTTTCCCGCTTGGAGAGCTTATCGCGATGGTAGCATTCC
The DNA here is from genome assembly GCF_031755915.1 of Ziziphus jujuba. NCBI lineage: Eukaryota > Viridiplantae > Streptophyta > Magnoliopsida > Rosales > Rhamnaceae > Ziziphus > Ziziphus jujuba. The sequence continues at coordinate 3,048,583 of NC_083385.1, read as the reverse complement.
ATGTCCTCAAAAAACGTGTGGAAGTTGTGGAACTCTGACCCTGCAACTGCAACGAATTTTTAAAGCTAATTGGGTAAATAAGTTGCTAAAGAATGCAGAGGATCTAGCTATTCGTTATAAGTCGCAAGATATTGATTCTTCTCAACGATGTTCTTTGTGCGAGGCAAGTGGTTCTAAGGATAACAACAATGTATTGTCTGAAGTGAGACAGGCAGCTTTCAGGGAAAATGATGAAGATAACTTCTTATACTGCCCAAGTGCTGTTAGCATGAAAGATGATGACATCGAGCATTTTCAGAGGCACTGGATGAGGGGGGAACCTGTGATAGTCAAATGTGTTCTCGACAAAACATCTGGTCTTAGTTGGGAACCCATGGTCATGTGGAGGGCCTTCAGGGAAACAGGTGCCAATGTAAAGTTCAAAGAGGAGACAAAAAGTGTGAAAGCCATTGATTGCTTGGATTGGTGTGAGGTCAGCTATTTAAAATTTGACCAAGTTCCTCGAACAAATTAAGTGACAATAGTTTTGTTATAAATGTTACAATAGAATTGGAGCAAATTGAAACCATATTGTTATGTAGGTTGAGATCAATATTCACCAGTTTTTCAAGGGCTACTTAGAGGGACGTATGCATCAAGATGGGTGGCCAGAGATGTTAAAATTGAAGGATTGGCCCTCTTCAACTTTGTTTGAGGAGCGTCTGCCCAGGCATGGTGCAGAATTTATTGCAGCACTCCCTTACAGTGACTATACCAATCCGAAATTAGGTCTTCTTAATCTTACTACAAGACTTCCTGATGACTTACTGAAACCTGATTTAGGACCCAAAACATATATTGCATATGGGTTTTCTGAAGAGCTTGGTAGGGGTGATTCGGTGACGAAGCTTCACTGTGATATGTCTGATGCGGTAATATACTATAACTATAGCCATTCATCTATAAAATCTTGTGTGGATTTCTTCATTCAGGTGTTATCATGGAGAGTAGAATAGTTAACACAAGGCTACTATTGCATATTGAAAGTAGCCTTGACTACGTTGAACATGGAAGTTGAAACTTAAAAAATTCCATCCTTGAATCTTTACAATTCTCCTCCCATTCTGTAATTAGCAGTATACTTCCCCAAACTGCAAGGGAAGGTTGTGGCGTATTCTCTTTTTCACTTCACCTCATAAGTGAGACCTTTTCCTTTCATTTTTCCTTTGAACGAATTAGAAAATTAGTATAAGGATCTTTCATTTATTCACTCAATCTTTTGGGGGAAAAAAAATGAAAAAAAGGTGTATATTTACATCACTAAACCACATAAATCGAATATTGTTTATCTTGATGTGTAATTAGTGATTTTGCCTGTCTGTCTTCTTATTGTCGTACTTCTTCTCCCTGTTTTGCATTGTAATGCTTATGATATTCAATTTTTATTTTTTATCTGCTTTATACTTTCCATGTAAGATTACTTGGACAATGTTACATCTTGGTTATTTGGTTATGGTTTAGGTAAATGTTCTGATGCACACAACTAGAGTGAAGATTTCTTCCTGGCAAACTGAAATCATAGAAAAGTTGCAGAATGAATATGCAGCTGAAGACCTACATGAACTATATGGAGGAATAAATGAGGATAAAGGCAGAGTTAACAGAGAATCACCGAAGAGAACTAGCAAACTTGAAACTTCAGGGAGTGCTTTTTCAGAAAAAAATGAAATTCATGGTCTGGACCCAAGAAAGTCAGTCATTGACCCCTCCAAGGACGCTGCTGATGGTGGTGCAGTTTGGGATATTTTCCGTAGGCAGGATGTTCCTAAGTTAGTTGAGTACTTAGAAAAACACAGAGAGGAATTTCGCCATATCAACAAGCTTCCTGTAAAATCTGTTACGTATCTATGCTGGTACTTATTAACTATATAAAACACCATAAGTGGGAGTTTTGCTTATTTGCCATGTTATATAGGTCGTTCATCCTATTCATGATCAGACTCTTTTCTTGAATGAGAGACATAAGAAACAACTGAAGGAGGAGTTTAGTAAGAATCTTTTCTATTGCTGCTTTATCTTGATAGGTTGGGACATTTAATGCATATAGAATTAATTTTTGACATTTTTACGCAGATGTGGAACCTTGGACATTTGAGCAATACCTTGGAGAGGCTGTTTTCATTCCAGCAGGATGTCCTCATCAAGTGAGAAACAGACAGGTAAATCAGCTAATAACTTAAATTTTAGTTTAGCAAATTTGACATAAACGATGTACATTTTGTTTCAACTACTTGTGGTATTTTTTCCTGACTAATTCATTGGTATGTAAAATTCCTGCATGTCATTTTTAATGTTTGCAAAGTACTCTCTTCATTTGCCACAGCTTTTGTATGTTTTATTGAACGTTGTAGAAAGTTTCTTTGAGTTCTTGATGTTCCAAAAATCTTTCCCTATTACAGTCATGCATAAAGGTTGCTCTAGACTTTGTATCTCCTGAAAATGTTGAAGAATGTGTCCGGTTAACAGAAGAGTTCCGTTTGCTCCCAAAGAACCATAGAGCAAAGGAAGACAAATTGGAGGTACCTCGTTGATGTCTTTTCATACTTCGTTTTTTAGCCATATGTTCCAGTAATCCTTAGCCGCTATTGGTTTTCCTTCTGATACAGGTGAAAAAGATTACACTTTATGCTGTTAGTTCAGCCGTGACAGAAGCCAAAAAACTAATGTGAGAGCTCAACTATGATTCTTTTTGTTTTTTTATTTATTTGTTTATTTTTTTTAATGAATTTTATGGAGCACTGTTGTCATTTTAATTACTTATAATGGTACGTGCCTTGATATTGTTTGGATTATGCAGCGATGGCTGCTCTGATTGAGAGAAGGTAGAAGCTAGGGAAATAGAATACTGAAACTGGAGGACTTATAAAGATGAAAGATACTAGTCAGCAGATTCTCATATGGAAGTACAAGGTAGAGCGTTGATCATGGTTATACTAGTCAACAAACTTAACAGAAACTATACCATTCACTTGCGCTTGTGGAAGGCTTTGATCTTATTGTCTTTGCAAATTCTAAAAGTGTTTCCAGTGTGGATTTTATTGTTGTTATCAGTTTAGATCATATAAGTCGAAACAAAATTTTATTGTCAATTTGTACAATCATGCAATAATAACTGAGAGTGGCAATTGATGGAATGGATAAATAATTTAGTTTATTTATTGTCTATGACTGATTTAATTTTCAATCATATCATCTCAATAGTGAATTTAAACAATGAAGCACCATACTTATCTATAGAAATAAGCAAATAGTAAGACTAAATCTGTTTAGAATTATAGCAAAAATAAATAAATAATAATAAATAAATAAATAAATAAACTTGGAAATTGGAATAATTGTGTAGAAAGCATCTTAGTGAAGTGCATTCCAATTAGATTAATAATCATCAAACAGGTAATTTTATCTTCTTAATAAAAGCGGCTTTATTATCATATCAACAAAAATAATAATAATAATAATAATAGCAGTATTAAATATGTCAAAATTACTTCTAAACAGACAATGATGCGATGAACCACCCAACTTTGCTAATCATGCATTGGAGGATTTTTTTTTTTTTTTTTTAATTTTGATTTTTTTAAGGGCCAGAAAATAAATAAATACGGAAAAAGTCATTCATAAAACGTACCTTGAACTGAGACCTGACTAGCCCACGTGCATCCTCGGTTGTTGGCAAGCCGAAAAGACAAGTCCGGTCTTTGGTTATTTATGGTGGGGTGCTGAAGGCTAGCTGTACTTTTCGTGAAGATGGCCAAAAACGTGACTTTAGGAAGCGGTGCAACATTTTCAGGATTTTTCGATCAGGTGCATAGTTTGTCTTAAAAAGATTGTTAAGAATGCTCAATCTCGTTTCTCTCTATCAATTTTGTGTGTGTAGCTGATTTTGAGCTGTTTGGTTATATGATCTTTACCTATTCGTTGAAATGCCTGAATTAACAATTGATATCAACTCGAGTTTAGAATGGTAACTATTACGTTAGAAAGTCACTTTTCTTGTTTACATTTGAGGAACTATATTTGAAATTCTCGCTTTAGGGAAAAACTTGCGGAAAGATTCGCTCAAATTTCAGGAATTGAACGGAGCATAGGTGTATATTTACAAATAGTGGCAGTTGAAAGATACATTTCAGGAATTGAACGCTTGAATAGCAATTACAAATGCATGCCATGTTTCTTCGGCGAGTTGCAGTTGCGGCTTCTCACTCAAGAAGGTTTCTTAGCAGCAATAGCAACCATGACCTTGCAAATGCTATTTCAGAGCTCAACAAGGTAATTACTCTTTTAAGAGCTTTTTGTGATCGTTTCGATTCAAAGAACAGCTGTACTCGGGAAATAAATTTCATTGGGTTATCGCTATTACTAAATTTCATGCCTTATAGCATACCATAAAATAGAGGGCAATACGGTACCATTCTTGTGGCAACAGAAGCATCATGGTTTATGTCATTCTGGTGTTGCGTTATGAAGAAACTGATGTTGCTAAAATTAGATTAAGAAACTTTTTTGAAAAAATTCAATAGATTAATTTTGCTACATATTCTTAAGTGCAAATCTGGTTTCAGGAAATGGAATCTGTGTTTGGTGAGCCTCCTTCTAATGGGCCTGGCAGGTCTGTAAGCAATGACAGTATGGCAGAAGACCACCAGTCTTTCTCTCCTAAGGCGAACAAAACTCCACTCGGCCTAACCCATGTAGGCAGTAAAGGGGAAGCCCAAATGGTGGATGTTTCTCCCAAAGAAAGTAGTAAGAGAACTGCCATAGCTAGTTGCAAGGTAATCCTTGGCAAGAAGGTGTTTGATTTAGTCTTAGCTAACCAGGTTGCAAAGGGAGATGTTCTAGGCGTGGCCAAAATTGCGGGAATATGTGGAGCAAAGCAAACTAGCAATATCATCCCACTCTGCCATAACATAACTCTGAGTCATGTTCGGGTTGATATGAAACTGAATCCTGAGGATTGCAGTGTAGATATCGAAGGGGAAGCTGCTTCAACAGGGAAGACTGGGGTTGAAATGGAAGCCATGACTGCTGTTACCGTTGCTGGCCTAACAGTGTATGATATGTGCAAGGCTGCTTCCAAAGATATTCAGATTACTGATGTGCGTCTTGAACGTAAAACTGGTGGGAAGAGTGGGGTCTGGGTTAGAGAAGAATAATGTTGTTTCTGAAGAAAGCTGTTCTCCAAGCTGACAAAGTGCGAGGGTTAATGCTTTTGAAGAAGGCAATTTTTGGATGCATTCCATTTGGAATTGTATTGATTTGAAGATATTGCTCAATTCTTAAATATACACTCTTTCAGAACACTTTAGAACTCATTGAAGTTCTTAGTTATTTGCATCCTGGCATTTAGCTAAACCGAATGAAAGTTGTCTTTGTCAATGGAACTTGTTACCATCACAGGTTACCTCATCCAGTGCCTCTGTAAATGCTCATCAATGTCATCAATTTTTCATTCTAATAATAATTGGATACATATTTGTATATTATAAACTTCACCATTTTGTACCACACTAATGTTGGAGTTGGGCCTAGGCCCACTAGTGTGAATGATATGGATTTTGGTTGTTGAGTTTTGATATAATATTTTATTTATTTATTTAAATAAAATAATCTTTTTGAAATAGTGGGAGAGAGTTTTACGGGAGAATAACTCCTTATGAGAGTTTGAAGGTTGCAAAAACTGTAACATTTTTTTTTAATTTTATTTTATTTTTGGAGAGAAATATAAAAAGAAAAAAGAATAAAAAAGAAACAGTGGTAAAGTGAAGATACACAGAGAGTTTGAAGAGAAAAGCTTCAGAGGTGCTGTATCTGAAAGTTTTTGCAGCCGTTGTATTCTGGGAGACGTTCGCTACAAAACTCCTGCACCGGTGGACGTAAAATGTCTTAAGGACACTGTGGTATCACACAGGTCTCGGTCAACCTTTGTAGAAAGTAGATCAATTTCAAACACCTACAGGTTCTAAAATGCTTTATTGATTTTGTATTTATTTTTATTTATTTTGTATTAAATTGTCCACATATATTTACATATATTCATCTATGATATTTTCCCAACAACTAATTTACAGAACAAATCCAGCTTCATCATTAGTTTAAAATTAAGATAACAAAATTAATGAAAATCAGTAATGCACATACTCATTCAATTGCTTTTTCTTCACCAAAACATAATGCAAAACTTATTTGCCTCGTTTCGCTTGTCGTCCTCATCTTCTCCATGCTTACCATGAACCCGATAGAAAGCCATACAACATGCTTCCATTTCATTTCCTACCTTCCCTACACGTGGATGTCCGTTTTCGTTTACATAAATTTTTCACAACGAAATGCACCATATGGTTCCATGGTCTAGTGGTCAGGACATTGGACTCTGAATCCAGTAACCCGAGTTCAAATCTCGGTGGAACCTTTTTTAATCACATATTCGCGCCAGCCAGATTTTCTGGCCCACCTCTGCTCGATGCCGTACTTTTCCAATAAATTCCCAAATTTTTCATTTTCGTCTCTGCGTTTCAGATTAACGAGACTAGAAAATGAACCAAGAAATAGTTTTCCCAACCCACCTCTGCTTAGTTACTCTACTCTTCCAGTAAATCTTCATTCCACTTTTTTTTCTGCTTCAGAGTAACAAAGCGGAGAAAATGAAGCCAGAAATTAAAGGGAAAATAGAGGAAACGGTGCTCGACGTATTGAGGAACGCTGATTTAGAAGAGATGACCGAGTTCAAGGTTCGAGAAGCAGCGTCGGAACGACTGGGAATCGATCTCTCTGGAAAGGAGTGTAGGAGTTTCGTGAGAAACCTAGTAGAATACTTTCTTCTTTCGACCGCGGATGAGGCCCAGCAGAGCCAGAGTGTGAGAGAAGAGACTAAGGAAGTGGTGAGAGAGCAGCAGGAGGTCAGGGTCGTCAACAAGGAGGTGTATGACGACGGCGACCGCCATATTTGCGAGGTTGGTTAAACCAACTAATAATACCTTTGTTGTTTACTGAGTGAATGAATAGTAGGAGGAGAAATTTTTTTTTTTTTTTTTCTTTTTGTGCTTTTAATGTTGGTCTTGGTTTTTTGTTTTGTGTTTGTCTTTGATTTAGCTGTCGAAAAAGAGAAGTGTGACGGTTCAAGATTTCAGGGGGAAAACTATGGTGTCAATTAGAGAATTTTATCTTAAAGATGGAAAGCGAGTCCATACAGCCAAAGGTACTTATTATCTGGTTTGGGATCTGGGTTTACATTCACTGATTGTTTCCATTCTAACAATATGGACCAACTATCTTGGTATTGCTTTTCTTGTGAAAAGGATTTTTTTTTTTTTTTTTTTTTAAATTTCCAATTTTAGTGCTTTTGTTTCTTCTGTCAGTAATTTGTGTTCTCTGCTGCTTCGTCTACAGGAATTAGCTTGCCAGCTGAACAATGGTCAAACTTCAAAAAGAGTGTCCCTGCAATAGAGGAGGCCATTAGAAAGATGGAGTCAAGGTCAAGGTGAGTAGAGTTTAGCGTGGGATATTTGGAGTCACTGCCTTGCACGGATCTTTAGTCTCAAGGCTTTAGAAACAAAATTTTAAAATTCTAGTTCTAGTGGAAAGGAAACTTTAGCATTGCATTCATTAGAGTTGTTCTTTGCTCTCAATTTCTATATAATATCTCCATTGTAAATGATAATATATTGATGTCAATTTCTGCTTTAGCTTTAGCATGCCGGATAGCTTGGAGGCTTTTCTAAGGTTACAGCTGAATGGATCACTGACTTAAAACATCTATTAATTTAATGTAGGTCCAAACTTGATGATAAAAAAAGCGAAGACACTTCTTATCCGGTAACAAGTCTTCCTCCTTGTGAAACTTTTCCTGCTGAGATTGTTCGTTTAGATGGAAAGAATTACCAATGCTGGGCACAAAATATAGAACTTATGTTAAAGCAGTTAAACATTGCATATGTACTTTTTGAGCCATGCCCAAGCATTATGCTTGGCCGTGAAGCAAGTACTGAAGAAATTACTCGAGCAAAAGCTGCTGAACAGAAATGGATGAATGATGATCGTATGTGTCGTCACAATATTTTGAGCTCTCTATCTGATTACCTATTGAATTTATACTCAAAAAAGCCTACAACAGCCAAAGAACTATGGGAAGAGTTAAAATTACTACATCTTTATGAAGAATTCGGAACGAAGAGATCTCAGGTTAAAAAGTACATTGAATTTCAGATGGTGGAGGAAAAACCAATTTTGGAGCAAGTTCAAGAACTGAATTGCATTGCTGATAAAATTGCTGCTGCAGGAATGTTAATCGAGGAAAATTTCCATGTTAGTGTTATTATCTCCAAGCTTCCCCTATCATGGAAGGACATCAGCATCAAGTTGATGTTTGAGGAGCATCTACCTTTTTGGATGTTGATGCGCCGTTTGAAGGTTGAAGAAGAATTGCGCATGCAGGACAAGCAAGGTATGCCTAATCCAGTGAGCAATAATCTAGCTGGGAAAGCTGTACCAAGGATGAGAGATGCAAGGCCGCAAGTTTGCTATACTTGTGGTAAAAAGGGGCACTCTTATCGGCAATGTTATAGTAAGAAAGTTGACAAGGAAATTAATGGAAAGAGGGACAAGGACAATGGTTCAACACCTGCAATTACAGAGGTCAACATGGTTGATGGAGCTATAAATGGCTAATTTTCATGTTGATACATTATATTCTCAACTGCTGCAGTACTGCAGTGTCATTTCTTCCAAGTTGACCAATACAAGTGGGTTTATAAGGTACTGTTTTTTTGGTTAAAGTGTATAAGGTACTGTTGGAAGGAAGGAGATCAAGCTTATGCTATTTTATGGACTGCTTCAAGGTCGAACCTTGCTGCTTGGTTTTGAAATGGATCTGTAATTTATTTCCAGATTTTGTAAATGTAAATCATTCTCTCGGATAAGAATCAACATAATGGAAAGAAAAAATTGACAATAACTCAAAATTTTAACTAGGAATGTATTTGTACTGTGGAGATCTTTAACACAAACGTAAACATACAAACATGGTAACATTCATTCTAATACAAAAATGAATGATAACTTTGATTTCATAGGACAGCATGAGTTTTATATGTTATCCATGAGGCAGCACCTGCTACGATAAAATAATAAATCATGTCTGTCCTTGGAAGTTTGCTTTAACTTGCTTTATCAGTTCTTCTTCTCTTCTGATATCCCCAGCGATACAAGTTCGCTCCCATTTCAGCATCCTTATTGTATTCTCAGTTTTGATGTAGCTTGCTGGTACATCAGATTCTCCAGTGATCACTGGGAATTTTACCTCCATATCTTTCCTAAAATCATATAAAGCATTAATGGGTGTAAAAGAGGAACAAAAATACATATGAATCATCGGTATCCTTACCTAACACAAACATGGTATAAAGTCAGACTGAAAAAAGGAATAAAAAAACCAAAAAGTAAAAAGAATTTGTCTTAAGTTTTTAATAACACATAAATATAGATGCCTCAAATGCTTCTTATACTTAAATTTCATACTGACCTGCTTCCCAGTGCGAATATACCAGACTTTTTAATCATCCCACCATCTAAAGAGAGGGCTCCATCATGGATACATGGGAGGGCAACTAGCATCTCGGTCCTGGTTTTGTATATCTGCAGGCGAGAAAAGAGGTTATAGAACAGTGTCTCCCTCAGACCATGCCCTGTGCCAGTGAGACAAGTTAGGTTTCTGCTCTCCAAACTGATTATGTTCACTGCATAATCAACAAAGCCATCTGGGCATTCCCCGTTTGGTAATCTTGGCTTCGGGAGAGCAAGCTTCTTTTGTGGATCATCAGCTATAAAACCACCAACATAATGTCTGAAATTCACCAAAAAAAAAAAAAGTAATAATCATGAGAAAAAAAAAATTATATAAAGCACTAACTAAAAGCAGCGAGTGACAGGCTCCTGCCTCAGATCTTCTAGACATATGACAACAAAGCGGCCTTTTATTTTCTTCCCTATAGAAGATCCAAGCCCATGTAGACCAGAGCTGCTATTTATAGTGCCCTCACCATCATACTTCTCAAGAGCCTTAACACCTTCATACGTTCTGCAGACAATTGCTAGCATGGTTTCCAATCCCAAGTACTCTGACAAAAGTCTATTCCAAAGCATAAGGGAGCAAAACATCATGGAAAATCTGTTAGTTGTCTTTCCTTATGTTTTGAATTGCTTGCGTTGATTGATTATTATTGTATACAGTATGAATAAGCAAAATGTTTGGGCAAAAGAGAAGCAACAAAGCCTATGACCTGATCTCATAAATAACTAGTTTAATTTGGACTCTTAGCTAAAAAAACCTTCAAAACATATCATTTGAGAATTCTGTGTTGAGCCAAGCCATAACCGTACTCCCAAGAGAAAAATTTGCAGGATGAGAAATACTGACCGGCTAAGATTATCATCATCAACTCGGGCAAGATTAGCAACAATACCCAGCACATCCTTGGAAAATGCTGAATTCAATGCCTGAGACGCATGCTGAGAATTCAATTGGCACAATATGCCAGCTGCACTTTTTTCTTGCCGCAATATCTGTTCCATTGTTTCCTCCTCGTTGTGAGAGGCACCATTTTTATTTTCTGTTCCAGCTTCATTTGTTGAATGATATTTTACTAGACTCACTGGAAACAAAGTAACAGGAGAAAAACTTGACTGTAAAATTCCAGTAATAATGGTAGTGTCCACTCTTATAAATGCAGATGGTTAAAACTGAATGCCATATGGCTCTGTCTACACCAAACAAGATGATTCTAGTTTTCTATATAATTAGAGGCTGCAAATAGAAATGTCGTACTCTCAGTTTTGATTTGCAGATATCTATGAAAAAGCGGTTAGAGAAAGACGAAAACCTCACCTTGTAGATCAAGTATAGATTCATCCAACTGGTTTGTCTGGTTTGTAAGAAATTTAAGGTTATCTTCATGCTGCCTGATTTTATCCTCCAAGCTAACTAAGTTATCCTGAACATAATTCTGAAATAAGCTAATGACAGAAATGATAACTTATATGCAATACAACACAATGAAATCAGATTCCAGGATTCACAGAAGAACATAAGCAAATTAGCTCTCTGATGGATGGCAATACGAGTATTGGATTTTAAATGAATATATCTCGAATTTTTTACAAAGATTTATCACAATAAACATGCAGCCTAAACTCATAAAAAGGACCGACTTTTGCCAAATATATAAGAATTTGGCTCATCCTAATTTACCCCACTTAGTTGCTAGCTGGAGCCATGGATACAGGGAATCTCAAATAATCATGTTAACTGTTGTTTACATCAGCATCTAAACACTTAATCATATTATTTTAGAGTGGCCAATAAGATCTATGAGATTATTTGACATGATTATTAAACAGGTTGGAATAAAGAAACAAATCTAATGAAAAATCACCCCAAAATGCACTACTAGCATGCATATGAAAATCACACCAACTCTGTGTCAAATAATCCACATTGCAAAGCCACCTACATAGCTATATATTCCTATATAATTTTCCACTTTGCTGTGCTCACCAAATTTTCCATTATTAGTACACACACAAACAAAACCCAAAATGCAGAATGCTTAAACAGAACCCAAGTTTCTGACTTCCTTGTACTATTTTACACTGACAAAACTATACTCATTGCAGACCCAAAAAGAACGCTCTGCTATTTGACTCAGAATGCACAGCAACAGTGAGCTATGGCACACTTTCTGGGTACTTGAAGATTTTAAGCAAACAAGAAAAAGAAAAAAATGTTAAAGTTGTTGGACAGAAATAAAACCTGGAAGTTCGGTTTGGACATGGCCCTTGAGGAAGACGAGAAAGAGTGAGGCAGTGATTTGAATCTTTGAGAGCTTTTTATTTGGCTTGTGTCTAAAATCTCAAAGAGCGGTCGTAGATTCGAAATTGTTCCACAACTTTGTTGGCATTCGGGAAAATCTCAGGAACTCTGTTCGTGCTTCTAATCTACGGTCCAATTCCAAGCTTTGCCTTTTTTTTTTTTTTTTTTTATTTAGCTTGAACAATTCCAAGCTCTGCTTATTAAACTAAGAAGATGACCGTACGTTTTGTTTTGTGGTCCATTCTACTTGTTAGATACGTACCTTTACTTCCAAGTCAGTTTTATCGACTCTAAGCCCGCAAGGCCCAAAAGGCCCAAAACTTTTTTAAAAAAAGAAAAGCCAGAAGTGTTTTTTTTTTTTTTTTTTCTCCCTATATATGTAAATAAAATAAAATATAAAAAGAACAGTTTTTTTGGGGACGCATCATTTTGTCGAAATATTTATTAAAAAAATTAATTGATTGATAAAATAAAAATATTGATAGAGTTCAAATTCCAAATCAAAACGGAACTTATAATATACATTTAAAATGATTGGTATTTTAGGTAGGAGTTCAAAATCAAAATCAACATTATGTTAGATATTTTATTCAATAATAGTTTGCTTATAAACTTAAAAGTCCCAAAAAAAAAAAAAGAAAAAAAGAAAAACAAGAATCCTGAGATCAAATTATTTTTCTTTTTTATTTTTATGTATTTTTCTTTTTCTTTTCTCTTTTTTTATTTAAAAAAAAAAAAGAGGATAATCTGCTTACTTTTTATTTTTTTTATTTATTTTTTTATGGAAGAAGAATATAATCGCTTGTTTCAAAATTTGACTTTCTTCCATAAAAAAATAAATAAAAAAAATAAAAAGTAAGCAGATTATCCTCTTTTTTTTTTATTTTTATTTTGGGTAAGTTTCCAAGTCCAAGCTTTTGCCAGAACAAGCAAGTTCTAAAATCGTCCTCTTCATCTGAAGCATGAGGTACTGACCTTTCACCAAAAATAATGGACTGACTTTATTCTATTTTCAGGCATTTTCTTCAGTTATCAGACAGTGGAAACAATTCCCACCAACTAGCCTGGCAATTGTATTTTTTGTCTCTGAAACATTCCAAACACCATATTGTTTATACAAATATTTGGTGGAATATTGAAAACGGATCAAATTCTTCACAGCTTCAGCAATATATTAGCAAACCCATTTTTTTTTTTTTTCCCCTGCTCTGCTCCATCGTTTTGTTACAATTAGAACTGCAAGACTAATGATAGGCATGAATTTGACCGTAGAATTCTTATTATAAATAAGATTTCAATATCCAAAAAGGGGCTTTCCCTTCCCCACTGATGAACATGTATTCGGGCAAAATATCATAAAATTGGAAATTTCCCCACATTCTCTAACTGGGTCCACAAATTACTTTAAAAAGCTTGATACCCACAAATACAAAAGCCATGATTATGACCACCACATGACATTTGAGACCAGAAGCACCACTTGCCATGCTATGGTGGGTCTTTCAGTTTCTCCCAAAAGCCTAAGAGAAGCTTAAAATGGGCCAAAGAGAATGGAGAAAGACATGGGCAAAAAACAGAAGAAGATAAAGAAAATGGCCGAAAAAATGCAAAAACTTGAGGCAATCAAATTGGGTCATATTTTTCAGTACTCTTCCTCTTTTTGAACCACTCCAAACCAGAAAGATGGATAGAGTAGTGGGCGTGGGCACGCGGGTGATTGTGATTTGGGGAGCAACAGAGTGGTTAGCTGTAAAATAATGTGTGTTAGCAGAACGAGTAATGGCGTTGAACCTTAAACAAAAGACGAAAAAACCCATGTAAGTCCACGCTATTTAGACCACGGGATTCTTGAGGTGTGACTATTAATAGGGATTTGACGTAAGGGAATTGGGAGGAGGCTTGTCATACTTTTCTTGCTCAATTTGTCAAAATCTCTTACTTTTTTTATTACACATGCACCACATGATGGGTTTGGGATACTGCTTCATTGGCTCAAAAGGGGTGTGAAATATATTAAAGTTCTATAGCATCTTGTTAACTATTGCGACGCGGATACCACTGGTACCACAACATTGTATGTTTGTTTTTTTAAATTATAGTTTCCTAAGAATAGTAATAATTGTATGATGGTAAAATCTATCATCTCTTATATAAAAACAATTGATTTTGGTTTTAAGCTTTTAAAAATTTTACCAACTCCAACCCAATTTAATATGTAAAATTATGTGCAATAACCAAAAATATTCTTGTCCACTAACACAGCCCTTCCTACTTTATTATCCCTTCACTCGGGTCTTTGGTAACTATGCTGGTTTTTTGACTTTTTTAAGTTTCTTTTTCCCAGAGCTAGAGATACCTAAAATCCCTTTATAGAAAGTGGAAAAATACCAAAAGGGATGGTCTAGAATTTAAGAACAAGGTAAGCTATTTCTTTTCATGTGCATCTAAAAAGAAAAAGCTTGATTTGGTTGCCAATACAGATGGAGATGAAGAAACTGGTTGAAGAATTTTTTCCAATTGTAGATTTTACGCCCTTTAACCAGTGGCTCCTCGTTTCCATGGGGGATAGATAGACTAGGTGGGTTGTCAACATCAAAGGTCTAAATACTAGCAGCCCACCTGATACACATGCTTCTGCCTACCTATGATAGGCAAAATAAAAGTTGCTGTTGAGGGGAAAAAAATCAAAAAGAGAATGTGATGGAGCTCCTAAATTTACCAATCCCATGCATTGAACTATAATATATTTATCCTTCACAATCATGAAAAGAAATATGATTCATGAAACACTGAAATTTTCCACAAGAAACGTCTGCCCTTAGTGTTTCTTTTCTGTGGGAAAAGGAAGAAAGTTTGAAATTCACTAACAAGTTTTCTTCAACATATTCATGTCATCCTCAATCGGACTCGTAATTTGATGATGAAAGGACCAGCAATAAGATGCGTGGCTTTTACAACAATTTCTCTCTGTCAACGTTCAGCCAACAACCGCGAAAGATAAACATGACGCACAAAATGAATTGACTATCTCTCAAAACTAAAGGCATGCCAAGAAGACACTATAGCATATAATTTATCAACGGAGATAGGGAACAAATAAAACATTCATAGAATAATGAAATGCAAATTCTTGGTATTCATTTATAACTCTATAATTTCCTTCGACAATACAAGCAGCAATAAGATTGCTGAGAAGTTCATATCCAGCCAAAGGAAGACAGTCCTAACAACAACGCGTAGACTAGAAAAAAAGAATAAAAAATTCATAGAACTATAAAGTTTGGGAAAACAAAACAAATTTATCAGCTTCTTAATAGCAATGATGTAGGGTCGGTCAAACTTACAGATTTACTCCACCTTGCAAGAATACTTATGACAAAACTATGTATGCTATAAACAATGACAGAAAATTTTGCTGCACTACTTGGTTAATAGGTAGTTATTTCTCTACTCTAGCTGGCACTGCTCTTACTTTTAGGATCCCCTGCTAGCTGCTGTATCAAAACCTCTGAAGAATCTTTTAAACGGGTTCTTCACTATTATGCCCTATATAGACTATGTTAATTGCAATTCTTGTACTATCCAACAGACGTTGTCATCTGTAAGGAGTTTGATTCCCGGGAAAATGCTGCAATCAACTTTTCCTTTGTCAGCTGTTCAGATCCTTGAGACTTGATTACAAAAGTATGAAACACAGTATCATTTGCAGCGGAAAGTTTCGACTCAACAACAGAGATTTGTGCCTCTTTGAAGGCTTGGATGATTCTTGATGCAGGGTGCGACTCCAAAGGACAGCTAACTCTAACAATAACCTCATCATGAGCAGCTTGAATATCAACATCAGGAGCTCGGTTCTGACTTTCTGGATTCGCGGTAGCTTCTAAAGATGATGCATCTCTCGAAGAACTCCCAAGATTATCCCTATCTGCTTCCATGACCTTAAGCTTAGCCTGGAGCTCATTAATGTATGCAATGGCATCTCCCAACAAGGAGGCTTTGTCCATCTTGGATATATTGGGCACAACAGCTCGCAAAGCATAAAACCGCTGGTTTAGCTTCTCTCGCCGCTGCCTCTCTGCCTCAACATGATTGAGAGGTTCTTCTCTTCCATTGGCAGGCTTCCTGCCCCGTTTCCTTGGCCTTCTTTCATCAGCTGCTGTGCCAGGTCGCTCTTCCTTGCATGAAACTTCGACATCTGAGTGCTCGGATTCAGCACTCATCGGACGGTTTATAACCGAAGGCCTTGAAGTAGCCCCTGAAAAGTCAATTTGCATTGGCACCTGCTTTTGCGGCTGGTAATGGTTAAGCCGAAACTCTTCTCCAACCCCATTAACAAGCTCCTGAATGTTATTCCCCGGGCTTTGAGAAACAAAAATGCTATTCGGGCTAGCCTGCTTGACGCCATGACCATACGGCCAACTGGAAGCATGAATACCATTTCGGGGACTTGAAAACGCAATCCTGTTACCATTTGAGTACGAATCCCATCTGTCTTCCATTTTTCTAACAGCCAGTTTCTCTCTATAATGGGGCCGACCTGTATTTCCTGAATTCAAATCCTGTCCAAAAATTTTGGGGACTACTTCCCCTCGCTCCACTATCGCAGAATTAGCCAGATGAGCATTCTCATCCCTCTTTTCACCCATAACAGGTAACGCTGCCATCGGTTTAACCCTCATATGAGAGGATTGTGTTGAAAATAACGACCTAATTGACTGCAACAACTCCAAGCTCTCACCCACAGATCTCACCGAACCCAGTTCAACTACCCCGACATCAGTTGGGACCAAAACAATGGTCTGAATTCCAGCAGATTTAGCAAGAAATGACCGAACGCAGTAATCAGAGGTCGATTTCAGTGCGTTGAAGAGCCATACATGCTTCCCTGATGCATAACACTTGCCCGGGCCACCCTCCCCTCGAGGAAACGAGAAATACATGGATGCAAGAAAAAACATCTCAGTATCGGTAACTCTGTCTAATCCAAGAGCATAGTTATCCTCGTCTGAGCCCCCAAACAACTTGTGCAGCTTCTGAAGCACCCTTTTCCTCATCTTCTGCTGAGTCTCATCCTCAAGACGAAGATTGAGAATCCTCGCGCCTTCAGACTCTTCGCCTTCCCTAGGCTCTCTACATGACCCATCTCCCCAACCCAAAACGTAATCCCCCGACTTGGACCGCGAAATTTGCCAGAAAATCGCGTAGTTCCAGCTGAAATTCGACGCGTTTGGGCGTTCCACGAGATCCGAAAGCTTATTCTGCAAATTCTCATCGCTGCCTATGGCCATGAACAGATTTTCATTCGAAACCGAGTTCGAAATCAAGTAATCAAAAGCTCTAGTGCCCAGAACCGTAGCAACCATGGCCTTCTCTTCATCATTCCAAACCCCACCTCCTAAACCCACCTCAATCTTCATCCCTAAATTTCAAAATAACAATTACCCACTAAACAAAGATTTGGAATTGAAATACCCAGATCAAATCTCAGTCCTTAAAACCCTCAAACCCGAAAAGAGCTGTTGTTCTGTTTCACCTCAAAGGTGGAAATCCGATACATTCAACCAAATCAAGGACCTCCCAGCATAGCCACAATTTCAGATCTCAAAAAGTTCCATTCCCAAGTAACGAAGAAAACCCAGAAAAGTAGAAGAAAGCTAATCCAGAAAAAAACAAGGATTGAGAAATAATACGAACCAGTTTCGGCAAGCCAAATGGGATCATCAGCAAAAGATTTAGATAACCCAGCAAATGAAGAGCCTTGGGGGGGCAGTGTTAACAATCCTAGGAAAAGTAACAAAGTTGAGGGAAAAAAGAAAGAGAGAAAGAAAGAAAGAAAAAGAAAAAGAAAATTATTCCCGGAAAACAAACAACCAGCTTATTTCACAAACAATAAACACAGAGAACAAACGCCCCCTCCGCCTGGTTCCTGGCTATGAAGCAAAAGTGAAGGGTAAAGAGCGAAATGGGTTTGTTTGTTCCTTGTTGGGCGCTCTAAATCCTAACTGCATAAGTGGACCGTAGTTGAGTAAGCCTTTGGGTTAAATATCAACCATGGTTTTAGGCAAGGTTGTTTTTGTTGGGGGTTGAGAAGTAGTCGGCAAAGATTTTGTGTGTTTTTTTTGTACACTATTTTTTTACTTCCACTTAATTCTAATCACGGCTTCACAGTAGATCTTTTTCTTTTTTTGTTCATACTAAAAGAAAAAATAGATTCTGAAATAACATCCAAATTAATTTTCTTTCTAAAAAAAAAAAAAGGGAGCAAAAGTAAATATTTTGGTGGATTTTAATGTGACATAGAAAAAGTGTTTGAAAATAAGAGGCATGAAATTTTTGTGATTCTCGTGCCAAATTGGGCACGCAATATTTACTTGTTAGCACATGTACAACCTGTGACTGCTTTTATTGCTTTTTTTATAATTTTTTTTTTCTTTTTAATATTTTTAGAAACTGCAATGTGATTTTCAATGTTTATTTGCACAATATAGTTATTTTTCACAGAAAGAAAACATCAACTTCCCTTGATTTTTGCATATGATTTGGTCCAACTTTTATAAGTGGGTTGTACATGTGTTTGACTTAGTCAAGCTTTTAATTTTTTTAGTCAATTTATAAGTAAATTAAGCTCCGGTCACATTCAAGCTTCTTTTTTTTTTTTTTTTTTTAATCAAATTCAACCTCATGTTTGATGCTAATATAGAAAATTTCAAACATAGTTGAAATCTTTTAACTATAAACTTAGCTGCAGATATAAATTTCTTGTCTTCTTACCATACATTAGTACCAAAAAAAGGAAAAATATTACCAAAATATATATCTTTACATGTATTGAAGCAAGGTACAATTGGCGTATTTGATTTTTTTTTTTTCAATGCTATTTACCAACAATTTTCTACTGACAATATATTAAAAATTCACACGACGAAATCCTGGATAGTACAAGTCGTGGTACATTGTAATGATCAACTTTTAATGTGAATTAACTTTATTTTTTTTATGTATTTAATTAAACCCAGGAAAAAATTTAAAAAAAATAAAGAAAAGGAAACTATTTCCTGCGCATCTATTTTGCATATCATTGAAGATAAGTTTAACATGATAAACATTGTATTACAAAAAAATTACATTCCTTGCAAATTTGTAGTATAAGATAAGGTCTTGATTGGATTAAATAAAAAAGTACAAAATTAATAGGGGACAGAGTTACTTACGTGATCAATTAAACTTGTTTTAGAATATATATATTAAAAAAAAGAAAAAGAAAAAGCGGAATGACTGTTCCGTCTCTCATCCAATAAAATAATGCAATCAATTTTGTGTGTTGTACAGTGAAATTTGTATGGTCCATGAAGAAAGTAAAACGAGGTTGAGTGGCAATGGACATGGGTCCCAAAGCATAATCAACCAAATGAAACAAAAGAAAAACAGCGTTATGTTCCATCATTTGGCATCTTGATATCGAAAGTTATCCAAAAAGAAAGTCCTAAGTAAAAAATTAAAAAAAAAATCAAAAATTAAAAAGAATTTGACAAGTTTGAGGTTAGAAACTTGATGAAGATTTTAAGCACTAACCAATTATCATTTTGCCGACCTCATTTTGAGTAGAATCAAAGGCAAAAACAAGTTGAAAGCGATTCCCACATTTTATAAAAGTCTCCAATTGCATGCTTGCCTCTTATTTATTTATTTATTTATTTTAATTAATTTTTTTTTTTAAAGTGGTGTGTAAACTGTAATATACTAGGTTTGTTTTGGAAAAGCTCATCACCTACTAAAAAATAAGTCGTTAAATTCTCCAATTCATTAATTTCTTTCTTGAAAAATCGTTTTTTATTTATTTTTTGTTTAGAAACAACGATGTGTAACCCAATTAAAAAAAAAAATTATAAACGAGTTTCCATAAGAATCATATTTGATTGAGATTATATTAAGTACGATATGGATTTGTTTGCCTTTTATAAACTATATCAAATATATATATTACTGAAATTCTTTCCGGATCATGCAGAAAGAGAGAAAAAAAAAATGGTTATATATTAACCAAAAAATAAAAAATGCAATAGGAGTTGGAAATTTTTTTATTTGTAGATGTAAGTAATATTGTAAATAGCCCATACGACTTTTGGCCAAGATCAAGTGGAAAAAACAATAGAACCGTGTTTGATATTTTGGGTATTTCAAAATACTATAACTAGTTTCTATGGTCGGAAAGAAACCTATAAAGTAACACGCTCTTAAAAATACATTTACACGTGTGAAATTCAATTCGAGTAGCATAAATGATTAACAAACAACCACAATCTTTCGTAGGAGCGTGCATAGCACTTTCCATGGTCTGTTTTTTTTCAATCCATCTCATCCATGTGCATTTTACACGCGCCTGTGGTGTGTACCCGTGAAGATCCGAAAAACCCAATTCAATTATCACGCCTGGCATTGGGCCAGCTCGTCTTTCACGCGTTTTGGGCGGCTCAATCAAACAGCCTTTTAAATGACGAACATGTTCACCCCATCACACGCGCGCCACGTTCCAATTCAAAGTGGGCCTTTTTTAATGAAACGTGTCGAAATCACGCCTATCCTCGATTTTTCTCGGATAAACCGATAAGCACAAACCGGTCAGAGAGGCTAACCGCTAATGGGAGGAGGAGAAGTGAAAATGAAACAGTGATAAAGCTCGTGATGGGCACGTGAGTTTTACGTAATCGAGACGAAGCGGTGTGTCTGTGTAAGAAGCACGTGACGTGCATTTAATAATTTTTAGCGTTTCTTTTTTCAACCCCCAAACATAAATAATACCAAAATATTGGTGTAACGTGTTCGGCTCGTGGCTGAATTTGATATTACCACGTCCCTTTTGTTTTTTTTGGGGCTTATTGACTGACGTCGTGTTATCGTTTTTGTTCCGGTCTGGTATGTTGTCTTCTATAACTTTCCAACTTTGTCCCTAAGCTTTTTGTTTTTTCATTACTTTGTCCTTATGCTTTACTCTACTATATATTTTAATTTTTTGGCCATAATTTATTCTTTAAAACTTATTGATGTGTATAATGAGATTGATCAAGTGGTATATCTTAATTGAATGTATTATGTTATGGAAAAACTAAAAGAGGAAAGTTGAGTTAAACTTTCTGAAAAGATAATAAAAGAATGAGTATTCCATGCTTTATTATTTTTACTAATTTTACCATAATGATATTAGAAAGAAACATGATCACTATAATTTCTCTTCTTTTTTTTTTTTTGATATATAATTTCTCATTGTTATTAAGGTTTTATTTCGTCGAATGATAACATTTACCATGGCATATTCACAAAAAGAAAATGAAGGAAAGAAGCATAATTATTGCATGATAAATAACTAAAATTTTGTCATTTTATCACTATAAATGATCATCAAAAATAAAATTTATTGTTGACAAAATTAAAATTTTTTTTTTGAAGCAGATATAATATTCATTAAACGGATGCATTTAATTATCTTTTAATTTATTAAAAATGAAAATACAATTTGAAAAAGTGAACACACACAATTTGAAAGATATGCTTATATCGTTGTTGAATTTTTTTCTCAATTGACGAGGAGAGTATGACAGGCCTGCATGGAAAATGAAATGCCATATTAGGGAGGTTGGTTTTGACGTTTTTGGAAGCGTGCTTCTAATGTCATTGTCTTTATTTTTGTAGTAAATGATTTTTTGCTGCATTTTGATGTCCGTAGAATATAACTTTTTTTTCTCATACAAGAAGAGCTTAGCAATGGCAGTCTATGATGTCAGCCCCAAGTGTACAATGTTTCTTATGTATATTAACCAATTTTTTGTTTTGGAATATAAAATTGATCAATGTTTCTTATTTAATATTCTTAATAACAAAATATATAAAATTTGCAATAGTTAATAACACAACATATATTTTTCTTTTATCTTAAGATTTATATTGTACAAATCAACAACAGCTGCCAATTGATATTTATCACGAACGGTCCAATTGAAAATAAATACTGCAATTGTCCCTATTGCTTGGTCGTTGTTAAAGGATTAATCTATTCGGGTACTAACAACAAAAATACTTTATGAAATTTATATACAACTTTTTATTTTTCTTTATTGGATAATATTTTTAAAACATATACATATATATTACATGTTATGATTAAATAATCTTACTCAATATACAATATAATATTGTGACTTATTACCCAAAAAAATAATATTGTGAGCTGTCGCTGTCGTTCTTTGAAGTACTTTAATTACATGCAACTTTTTCTTTATATACGATGTCATATACTGTACCATTTTATTTATTTATTTTTGGGTGAGTTGCTGTACCACTTAGTTTTAAATTTTTTGGTGAATTAGTGTACCACTTAGTTTTAATTTTTTTGGTGAATTACTGTATTTCTTTGTAGCTAAACGTTTAGACATTAAATTTATATTATATTCGCTTTACCCAAAAAAAAATGTATATTATATTCGAATTATCTTCGTGTATATATATATATAGATCAGAAAATAACGGCAAAGGAATTATAATTAATTTAAGTAATATGAAAAAGAAAAAGGTTGTGGGGAGGCTAGTTTGGTCTTTTCAAGAAGCACCACATGTCAACGTACAAACTGTACACATTGTTTTGTACGTCATTTTGACAATAGGGCAAAAAAAAGGAGTTGCTATCTTGACAAGCTGTCACTCACGTGCCGCACAGGAGCTTTTACCAGCCAACCAAACAAACTGAGACCCCACGTGAAAGGTAATGCGTCACCTCGTCACGTCTGTCATATTTGGGGGACGACAATCTTTTTTTTTCCCATATTCCTAAATCACCCATCCAATGGATCATAAATAAATAGGCATTTTGGTAATTTCGTAATTATAGTAACTGGTGTTATTGGGTATCTAGAACGACGAGACCGCACGGTTCACGTGGCTGGAGGACTCGTGATTGGATGGGGCATAATAGATGGGCCTGGTGGCCTGCTTCCAACCCACCAATAGGGGTCAAAGCATTAAAAAACCACCGGCTTTGATTCAATTTTTTCCTTTCATCTTTATTATGTTTTGTTCTCTGTGATTTATACTGGTGTTTACACGCTAACCAACCTCATCCCACGTGGCATATTATTCAATTTCGATCAAATTTTTTTTTTAATTTTTAATAAGGGAATTTTATGAAATTGAAAAGGAATTCCACTTCATCACACCAATAATCGCCCCCGGTGAACTTTTATTATTATTATTTTTTGTTTTGTTGCACTTTGGTACATGTGAACATTAATTCTCTTTAAATTGTTAAATTGATTCGGACTTTGGAGAATACAAGGTTGTTAAAATAAAATACATCTTTGTTGGTAATTAAAATAAACATACATGGAGCGGGCACAGACTGAATTGAACCGCATCTAATATATTCGGTTCAATTTTTTATTTATAATTGGTTTGATTTAGTTTAAATTGAGAAAGAAAAAACTGAATCAAATAAATATAGATATTATATAATTATTTATTATAATTAACTATCTTTTAATATATTTTTATATTCATTAAATTTAAAATACGAATAATATTAGATTCAAATTATTAAAAAATTATAATATTTTATTAAATAATATTTAAATATTCAATTTAATTAGATCAATTTTTAATCGAATCGGGTTTGATTTTTTTAATAGTTGGATTCAATTTGGGTTGAAAAAAAAAAGTGTGAAAACTAACTGAATCAAACCGATACCCTTACATTGTTTTTTTGTTCCATGGAAGATGGTCCAGCAAAATAAAGGTTATTGTTTCTAAATTTTAATCTTTTATATTTTCAATTATAAAAAAGTATTATATATAATTAGTGATTTAAATAAATGATAAAAATCCAAGTTAATATATGGTTTTTAATGCAAGGTTAAAGGTTCTTTATATCATGAGTTTAGCTATTCTTAAAAAAAGGAAAGAAAAAAAAAAAGAGGGGGGGGGGGGGGGAGTTTAACGTGCAATGAAGTGCGAAATGTGTGTGAAACCCATTTTTGTTATTAAATAGTTGATGCAATAAGAAATAGAAAATCATTAACAATATGAGAGTTTCTTTTATTTTTAATTGAAAAAAAAAAAACTATGATAGTTTTTTATTTGGTATAATCGGAAATATTAAATGCGGCGATATTTATTTCTTTTAAAGCAATATTTTTTTTCTTTCGCTTTTAAAGCATTTAGCAAAAGCGACTGCATGATTTCGAGTTTGCACGTGTAGAACATGCACCAGCGTGAAGAAGATTTTAACTATGAAAGTTTGCACGTGCAGAAGGTGAGTAGCCGACCTAGCTTAGATTTTCTTAGCTCTAATCCTAAATCCTGAATAAGGGTTTTCGAAACAGTGTAAGGAGTAGAATAAGCAACTTCCGGGCACATGGGTGTCGCTTTTTTTTTTTTTTTTTTTTTCCCCCCAAAACAGTGTCGTTTCCAAATGACATTATTTCTGGGCTTTTCCATCTCCACAAATCCATTTTTTAACCGTAGAGCCGCTATTTTTCCTCGCGTTAGGAGGGAAACTTGCTTTCTATCAAAAAAAGAAAAGAATAAAAATAAAAATACGAAGGAAAACTTGCAATTATCTTGTTATTATAAAAAGAATGGGCCCAATTAGACTCATTAAAATGTGAATTGATACAAGCGTGTTAGGAGGTGAAAACTTCTTCAATTGCTATTTTAAGTACAAATTTGACCAATTGATTAGCTTGATATCCAACCTTGCATAGGTTTTATCGGACATTCATAAAAATAATTTTTATTATTTTTTTATTATTAATCTTACATGTGGAATCCAGCTACTTAAACCAAAAAAAAAAAAAAAAAAAAAATTATCGAAACCCGTCACTTTTAAAGTCTTTGTTATTATCATGGTTTACAAGAAAAGTAGTGACACTTCGTTCTTTGAGGAATATAATACAGCAATAATTATAATCATATAGCCATAGCGAGTTGAATTAACCAATTACGAATAGGAACCAAAAATATTTGAAAAAAAAAAAAAAAGAATCAGTTTGAATTAATACTAAGATTAATTGTTCCAAAAGTATGTCTGCATAAAAATAGTTTTCATACCAAGACTCTAAATTTTACAAGCCGTACGCTAAAAAGAATAGTAATTAAATAACGCTGAAGCGAGACAAAAAGCTGGTAACTAAGAAGAGAGTTTTTTTTTTTTTTTTTAAATCATATTTCTTTATGTTTCAGTTTGTTTTTGAAAGCAAACACTTTGATCTTGTTGTTGAAGATCAAATACTGACTGGATATCAAAGCCTGAAGTCTCTGGAGTTTTTGTCGGCACCTCTTTAACGTTTGTAATAGATTTTGTATTTATTTGATACGATATATCTACTCGATGGTCCAACCATAAGCAAATTTTTTAACAAAACAGGTTTTATTTGATAAGTATATCGTTCTTGGAGTTTATTTACCGCATAATCATTGCAACAAACTCTTTTCATTAATTTCAGTTTTTTGATTCACAAGAAGCCAGACACAAACACAACCATCAAATTTGATGTATCGGCTCCAGCTATTGGTTATTGTCTATAACCTCATTAACAATGTATTACTATTTCTGTATGTATTTTAATTTCGTTTAGAAAATTCTTTTTTACTTGCAAAATTTGTCAATGATGATGAATAATAATAATAATAATATTGGATTTTGCACTCTTCGATTCGTTGGTGCTATCAGGACTGCAACAACAGCTATGGTATTGTTCACAAACAGACTGTACAGTATCTACGTTATAAACGGGCTTATTTTAAAAATAGAAGTAAAATTTGAGAAAAACAACATATTAGGCGGCCTTCCATGGGCCTTATAAGCCGATGTTGAGTGAATGGTTCACTCTTTTGCACGTTTTCATGAATGGAGTAATGGTTTCGAGTGACCACGTATTATTTCTTATTTTATTTATTTATTTATTCCTTTTTTGGGTAAATGACCATGTTGTCTTTTTGGTATGGTATACTTTGGTGTTTCTATTTTTTGGGGCAGCAATTTGGTGCTTCTATTTGGTCACATGAAAGTAGGAGTTTTGGTCTCTGATACGAAGATATGTGGGGATATAATTGAAATATAATGTTTCGAGTAGGGATCATTCTCAAAATTTTATTTTTAAAAACATTTTAAATGAGATAAAAGCTATAAAATTTGGACTTTTATATCTTAAATTAAGTATTAAAGTTAAAAAAGAAGAAAAAAAAAAAACAAAATGTCTCATGTGTAGGAAACATCAGCCTTGGAGTTTGGGGTGATAGAGTATGAATGAAGGATTGCACAGCTCTGTTCCAGAAAGAACAAACTAAACAAACTAATTTCATTCCATGTACAATATCAACAAAACCAAGTCTTGTCAAGATTAATTCCAAGAGTTCCTCTGGAAGCGCAGACCATGGCCGCCACCATGATAAGAGCGCCAAAGCAAGCGAAGCTTTTTGTGCTGCATAGCAAAATAAATCAACGCAGAAGAGAAACTCCAATTAAAAGCATGAGCAAGTTTTTTTGCCCATGTGTACATAGAAACAAAATCAACTAGTAGAATCCTAGTAGGTTTGGGAAATTAGGAAACGAAGATTGATATGGATTATCCTTTGCGTAAGCCCCATGAAATAGTCAATATTTTAAAGATAGTTGCGTTCCTAAAAATTAATAATTTTTGGTTTTGAAGAGAGGGAGTAGAAGGACTATGCCCTTGAAATCTTAGAAACATTTTACTATTCATTTTATAGAATCTCAAAGCGGAGGACATTTGCACCTATATTTGAATGCCATCATAGCCCCATTTCTTGTTGACGGAGATGAAACTGTTTGAAATACAGGAGAATTTCTTCATGGAGGACATTTGTATCTATATTTGAATGCCATCATATCCCCATTTCTTGTTGATGGAAATCAAATTGTTTAAAATACAGGAGAATTTCTTCATAGATGACATTTGTACATATATTTGAATGTCATCATATCCCCATTTCTTGTTGATGGATATCGCTTAACAATGAAATTGTTTAAATACAGGAGAATTTCTTCACATTTTTTGCACAATCGCAGTTCGAGTTCGGTGATGAATGTGGGAAGTAACCTAACACAACATTCACATGGAGGCTCGAATTGTTTGTTTTTGAAACTCAAAAGCCGACTCTGCATTGTTTCAGAGACAATGTTGTTTTTTGTGGGAGACATTGAGCGTGTCTTTCAAGAACAATTTCTTGAATAGAAACTTGCCTTTTTATTTCCTGTACCACACTATCATGATGCATTTTTTGATGCAAGACGTCACCAGTTTCTCTGGTGGCTCCTTTGTCGCTGTATGTCATTTCTTGATTGAGAACGTTGTTCATTGTCCCCGTGGCATTGTTGTTCAAGAATAGCTTGTTGAAGGTTTATGACACATTTTCCATCTTTTTGCTCGAGAGATGGAGACATCTTTCGAACCAGCTTCTACGGAAAGACACTGCATTTTCTTCCCCAGTCATTGATACTTATCTTCCCAAACTCTTTTCTTCTTTGATCTCGGAGTGCAAGAAACCTTCAACAAGCTATTCTTGAACGACAATGCGACGGAGAGGACAAACAACACTCTCCATCAAGAAACGACATACAACATCTTCATAATGAAGCTGCGAGAGAAACTAGTGACATCTTGCATCTAAGAAGACAAAAAATGCATCATGACAATGTGATACCGATAGTGGAAACAAGAAGATAGGTTTCTGTTCAAGAAATTGTTCTTGAACGACACGCTCAACTGTTTACCTCAAAGAACAACATTGCCTCTGAAATAGTGTAGAGCTGGCATTAGAGTTTCAAAAGCAAGCAATCTGGGTCTCCATGTGATTGTTGTCTTGGGTTACTTCCCACATCCATCACCATACTCGAACTGTGACTGTGCAAAGAATGCGAAGAAATTCTCCTATATTTAAACAGTTTCGTCGCTAAGCAATATATGTCAACAAAAAATGGAGATATAATGGCATTCAAATACAGGCACAAATGTCCTCAGCTTTGCCAATTAGACCAATCTATGGACATGTATGATTTGGAATTGTGGATATGTTTCGGAAACCTTTTGGGAAAATGGAATCTAGGAACAGGTCATGCTTATACCCAGAACATGGTTAAAAACATTGATTATGACGAACATGGTATTATTTCAAGTGAGTTTACGTGGGGATTGTTTTGGAAGGGGATAAGGTCGTAAGTGGATGCACACTTCAGGTTAACAGGAATTGGTTTGCATAGCTTTCGAAACAACCTTGGTGTATTTTCAAAATGAAGGATATTTTAAATCCCTTATCAAATGTGTAGAATATGTGCTTAAAAATGCTGGAATAAAGATGCTGGTTTTACCCTCAGTTGCCTTTGAAGAAACAATGTGGCAGAAGTTTGGTTTCCAGTCCTTTTTGCAAGACGAAGATGATTACTTAAAGAATAGATTTATGCTTCAGCAATTTTTGAAGACCAGACCCATGAAGAAAGTTTTAGATTAATGGCAACTTTTGTGTACGATGTTTGAAGTGTATGGAAATATGGGTATGGTTTGATGTGTAAATTTCCATATTTTGTTTTGCAACACAAGATCACTACTTGAAGATAGACTGGAGTTTTGGATTAATTGCAAACTATTTTGTAGGATTTGTAAGTGTATAGAAATATGGTTATGATTTGTTGTGTAAAAAAGATTGGGTTATCTACCGGCCCCACTTCTTTATAGTGCTTGAATAACAGATAATCTTAGATGCAGGGAGTGAATAAGCATCAGAGTGTGGCCTTTCTTGAAATTATATTAGACTAAAAGAATAACAGGAGAAAACTCACTTGGGTGCAAAGTTGAAAGTTAACAAACATATGCTTCTAAGTCAAGAGCTTCATAATAAATTTACATACATCTTTTCCTTTCATTTGAAAACTCTCCAAAATTTCTTTCTGCCAAATCGTC
The DNA here is from genome assembly GCF_031755915.1 of Ziziphus jujuba. NCBI lineage: Eukaryota > Viridiplantae > Streptophyta > Magnoliopsida > Rosales > Rhamnaceae > Ziziphus > Ziziphus jujuba. Next base: position 3,019,720 of record NC_083385.1, on the reverse strand, counting down.
TTATCAACAACCTCCTTTAAACAACAAGAACCAGAACTGAGTGTGCAAATATGGCAAAACAGAGAATTTACCTAGCCTAGCAATCAAATCTGGCAAACACGACATAAAAGGTATAAGAAATTATGCTGGAAAATTAAAGCAGTGATAATTCAAGTCAACAAATATAAGAAGTTTCTATAGTAAGATTTTTAAACAGAGAATTGATAAGCAGCAAAACATGAAATTTAATACACACCCATAAGTAATTATATACATACAAATATAGTTCAGAAAAGTACTATGGTTATCCATCGACTTGATGAATAGATTAGTGGACAACTGTATGCCAATGAAACTGTGATACAACAGTTGGTATTCAGAAAAGTAATAAACAACTTACCGTGTTATATTATCTCTAATAACAGTTCTTAATAATACATGTATCCAAGGATTCTGCCGAATCAGAGACAATACATATGCAAAATGCATGCAAAGTCTTGGAAGAAGTTATTTGATCGAAGTTAATAATTAAGAAAAAGCTAGAAGCATTAGATAGAGGACAGTAGTAAAGGAGGAAACTGGAGAAATATATATATATATATATATATGACATGACAAGCATGCAAAGCCACTAAGCATGCAGAGAATCGAGAGATTTTTGTGCGCCACATGTTCAGGTAGCTTAAAATCCCTGTATCAAGCTCCTTATTCAAACAAGAAAGCACCCCAAAACCAATAATACACCCTGTACTCTACCCAATATATGGAAATTGGTTAGTTATAATAGCTTGGTGAAAAACCAAGAAGCTCTTGAACCGAATCCTGATGTGCTAGGAAACAACATTAGAAATCAGTCAATAATATTAATTCTACCAGGTACCTAAATCAGTTTTCCAAAATTACAAATCAAAATCATTGTCAATGGTATTAATCTCCAAATTGTCTACTCCATATTCAAGCAAATCTAATGCTCTCTCCCTCTCTACATATATATATAGAAAGATAGGATGCAATGGACATACGAATAACTATCAAGATGCAATGGGCATTACTAATTCAAGTGAAAACAATCACAGAATGAAAATTACCAGAAAAATGAAAAGGAACAGAAAATTACATGCGCCAACGGAGCAGAAGGCCCTTGAGATTAGACGTAGATAGACTAACAAGTTCTGAAGGAAATGACCAACATTGCAAACAATTTGTAGACAAAGCTGTAACCAAGAGAGAGAGAGAGTGGTTGAGTTTTGGTCGGTAGCCCTAATTCGACTTCTCGAAGCCTATGCTGGCTTGGGTCCACGCAGCCTCAGAGAAGACAGCAGGAATTTCTCATGTTCTCTCTCTCTATATATATATATATATATTCCTTGTGGTTTTATATCGACAAATTAACGAAATTGTGGAAGAGAGGAGTAGAGGTGATAATTTAGGGCATGATACGACGATATGACTTAAAAGTGGAATAAATAGATTTGAATTTATTATAAATGGATTTGAATCATAATCGGATTAATTTGTTTAATATGATTATTAATCGTGTTATTTTCAGATTGATCCATTTAATTTGAAATTGACCTGTTATGACCTATTTATTAAACGTGTCAATTTTAATCCGATATGATTTTATATCTATTACAATCCATTTAAATTATAATTTTATCCATAATATAATATTTAATAACTAAAAAATATTATAAATTAAAAACTTTATAAAAATAATTTTCTATTATTAATTTTTTAAAGATAAAAAATAAATCTTTAATAAAACAAAAATAAATAGGTTAATTTTCATATTAATAGATTAATTTTTGGGTTAACGAATCAATTTCAGGTTAACAGATTAATAGGTCAACACGATCCGTTAAAGTAATCGTGTTAAACGGATCGTGTCGTGTTAACCTATTTATAAACGGATCGGATTAGTGTTTTAAGTACCTGATTTGATTAATAAATGAATTGTGTTCGGATTAGATATTTTTGACACGATTATTAAACGGATTGATACAAATACAATCCATGAACACGAATTACCAGAGGGAAGTTGGGGAGGAAGATGAGGTGGCAAGCTATACTTCCATTTGTTTGATTTTGATTTTAAAATTGGCCATATGGCCCGCTTTTTTTCTTTTCTTTTTTCTTTTTTTTTTTTAAACCCAAAGGGAATATTCATTGATTAAGAACCAGGAATACAAACATCAACCTGAAGAACATGATTCATACAAACATAGATCTGCTGCATAATTAGCAATACAATGAGCTACAGTTTTTGTATCCCTATTATCAAAAGAGCAAAATAAACTGTCATTATTAGCAAGCAGCGTTTTAATGTCCTCAACCAGAAAACATGATAATCCAATTCATCTCCAATGCAACCTTCGTTCACTAGTCTTACTGCACCAGAGCAATCACTAATAATTTCTCACAGATAAAGCCTGCCTCCACTCAAAAAATTATTGCCTCACGCATAGCGATGAGTTCAGCATGGAGAACGGCCCGCTTCTTTTTTTTGGTGACTGCTTCTTTTTCGTTTCTAACACTCAGTCACTCATATTTAATATCTTTTTTATGGTTTTTTTATATCCAACCATTGTTTAAATATATATATATATATATCTAACCAATGAATTATGCAATGTTAGATTCACTGGCCATGTTGGATTTAGCACAATATCTATGGATTTGACCACAAACAGTTTCTCTACTTTATGGGCTCTTTTTGCGGAAGAAGAAAACTTAAAAGATGGGTTTCAACTTTTGTTTCAAATTGTTTGGAGTTCATATTTTTTTGCAGGCCCAAATGGTAATATGGACAAAAGATCTTTTATAGGACTAGTTATGAAACTTTTTGCATGACTGGGTCCAAAATCCATATCCTAAAAAATGGATTTTCCCATGAATTTGAACTCTGTTTAAAAAATAATAATGGTCTGCACAATTAAAAGAGATAAATTTAATTGTTTTATTTTTTGAGAGAAAGATAAATTTAATCATTGAGAAATAGTAAAAGATAAAATATGATTATTCAAATGGATAAGCTAAAAATTCGTAAAATGTTTGTCAAATGTTAAGACAGTGCAAAATTGGCCCTCTTTTATTAATTTGCCAAACCACATTAATTAGTTAACTGTGCAAAATAAAAAGAAACAATTAACGGACCCATCCGTGGACCATGATCCTTATATAAATAATAATCTCTCTACGAATTAGAAAGTTGCATGTACTTGAAGTGGCTGATATGATTGCCAAACAATAAGTGGGTCTTTCAGTTCTTTTCACCACCATTTTTACAACTCCCAATGCAACATCACATTTACGTGCCTAATTCTTCCCCTTCCATACCATCAGCCATCAGGTTGCTTTGTCTTTGCTGCATGTTTAGCTGGCACCCATTTCTCCAACATCTGGATCTAAATTTAAATTATGAAAATTTATATATAAAAAATATATATATATTACTCCAAAATTTAATTATCTGTGAAAATAAGGAAAGAGTAATAAAAGAAATCTAAAAGTGTTATCACATTAGAAGCATGAAATTTTCAGTATTCATTACACATCCTTCGATTTTATTGGTCCATCTAACACACTGTCATTTTATAACATAATATAGAAAACCTTCACACAAAAAAGCGATGTAAAAATCTTCAAATATTTTTTTTATATAAAATATTTTATAATATTCATTCATGAACTAGAGCATATTACACTTTTTTTTTCCAATATATATATATATAAACATATTAGTTTTCCAAATTACCAAACGCCCTTATTGCTCATCACGTGGCGGCATCACCATCGTTCTTTATTAAAGCCCATGCTTAGGAAGACACGTGGTTTTAGCCAGCTGGATGTTGTTTCACGATTTCGACCAATCACCAGATACACCACGGCTGCATTAACCGCATAGCCTTTGGGCTCGAGCTATTGCCAATAAAAAATTAAAAAAAATGCTAAACAAATTTAAATTAACATGTAAGTTCTATGCTAAAAATGAAATAAATACAAGCTCTGGGCAATAGTAACTAAAATTTGTTTCGTATTTCTTATTGACAATGTTTTAAAACTAAAACACACACACGCGCGCGCATACAGGTAATTGCTACTGTTCAATATATTACTAATAAATACAATTCAAAGAAAAAAATTAGTAGGCAAAAAGAAAACATAAGATGGGGACACAAAGGAAAAAAAAAAGGGAAAATAGGGACTTATGGACTAAAGATGTACAGGCTGGAGACAGGGATGATCTTCTGGCCAATTGGCAATCTTCAGTGACAGAAATAAAAAGACAGGCACAGTTTGTAATCATAAGCATTATTTATTAATTTTTTTAGTACTATTTGAAAATGATTCTATTCAACTTGTCTCCATGAGGACGATCTAGAAAGCAATAGAAAATATAGAAAAAGCCTGTCAACTAACTCCTGTTTAGCAAATCATTAACACAGTCAGTGAGTTACTCTGTTAGAAGTTGTGGGGAGCCAACAAAAGGAACCAGAATGTAACAAAATTAACCGACTCTTTAATCGATTAATTATACGTGTCTTTAGTTCCACCATGAAGTACAGGCTTATTAAGTATTAAGTTGATTAATTAATTAAGGAATTTTCCACATTATAAAACAATTTAATTATGAACTATTATTTTTTCTGCATACATACAAACTATTGAATCATTAGCAAAAACATCGAGAGAGGGACTTAATTATCTTTCCTCATTAATACGATGATCCTTTTTTTTTTTTTTTTCTGTTCCTTTTTTTTTTTGGTGCCGATCACTAATTAAAGTTTCAATGCCATTATGATATCTTTTTGGAGGCTTAACTTGTACCCCACAAAAAATTAAAAAGGAAAAGGAAATTGAATCCTTTTCATAAGTGTGGACGTTTTCATCCAAGACGTCATTTTAACTGGCCCATCCATTAATGCATGGTTGGAGGTAGCTCCTTTACGTAGACGTATCACATATCTCCCATTATTTAATTCTTTAAGGTTTATCATCCAGCATATTTATATACATATATATATATATATATATGTATGTATGTGTGTATATTTTGCTTATTTGATAGCCCATAATCTATTGTCTTGCTAAGTCAAAATTGTACCAAATACACGTGGAGACAAAAGCATATATGCCAAATATTTTGGTATATAGCAAGTACTGGCTTTCTTTTTTAATTAATTATATAACATATTTTATATACCTGTCAAATATAGTATTTAATCAGTTTTGATATAGCAAAAGATTTATATAGAATTCTGTATGATTTTAATGTGATTTAATAACTATTAATGGTTGTCCCTCGTAATCCTAGAATGTAAATTATTTTACAATTCTCTTTATAAATTTTTTATACTATTTTAAATTTTAGGAAGTTAATAGAAAAATAACTCTTATATGTTTTTTATGCATCAATCCATATATTTTTTAATAAATAAAACACAATTTGGGAAATAGCTTGAAAAATAAAACATAAATTGGAAAATTGCAACCCATAACACTAACAAAGTATCCAATATTAATTATTTTAGTGACTGAATGAACTCTTTTCAGAGTTGATTGATTTTTTTATTTTTTTTTTCCTTATACTGATATGACATGTCTTAATCCATAAATAAATCACTCATGAAATCTTACCAAATCAAAACTGCCTATCAAACATATATTTGATATATACCACGCAAATTGATAAAAATGAATAAATAAACTAATATCATATCATTTTTGGTTGTTTTATTGTCATAAAATTTGTGCTATTAGACCAACTGAATTTAATTTATAGGTTAATTGTTCCATTTCTGTCATAAACTCCAACATGAAAATATAGATAAGATATTGTTGGATGGGAACTCCTTAGAAGATAAATCTTGATATTTACAGGAAAAAAAAAAAAGACAATCAGTGATGTCAAAAGGTATATTTTCTTTGTGATGAATAAGGGAGTGAAAGGGGTAGAGTGTATATATACATAGAATCCAAATAAGATAATTAATAAGGATTCCTTATCTTTGTATAGATTCGAAGTCTATTGGCATTTTCATTAAGTGTGGGATGTGTGGTTTGAGGTGATTTGTTGGGGTGTGGCTCTGCCACAGCCTACACGGTTCCACTCTATATTTTATTTGTTTTTGTGATGTGTTGGAACAAACTCACAATTGTGATTGGTCTCTTCGCCTTTTTCTCATTATATTTTCCTATTATATTGGGCGACGTGATGGAAGTCGCTCTCTCTAATTTACACACCTTTTCCATTCACCCCCTATCTGTCTTAATTAACAACTCCCCTTCATTTTCATATCTAAAATCTCTTTTTCATTTACTATTCTAATTTAGTTCATAATAGTGATTTGATGAAAACTTATAAGCACAAGCAGATTTGTAAGATTATACCACAGCGAAAATTACGGTGGGCTTGTTGATGTAGAAGGCAACAACACAAAGACGCATATAGACGAACAGGGAACCACATGGGCCTTTTTTTGTCTATTTCAAATTCACACCGAAATCTAATCTAAAACAAATAAAAAACAAATATCATACACAAAAATCCCATACTAAATAATAATAAAAAAAAGAAGAAATCAAGAAATCAAGAAAAAGTGAGCAAAGTCCCGTGCCGACGTGCACCATGTGAAAAAGGTAAACCGGCCAAAAGAACCTCGAGAAGGAAAAGGCGTATTTGTTGTTGTATGATAAGGATTTGTGCTTTGGACATGGAGGGTAGGGTGGTCATTTGGTTGGAATATGTCAATTTCTCCACAGTCTCGGCAGCAGACCGAAGTGATGGAAATATTTGAGTGGTTGTTGTATGAATCACGAACACTGAATCAATTCTTTTTATGCAGCAGCCGCAACGGTTACCACATTACTTCACCCAACTAGCATTATGTACATATAATGTTCCTGTTTAATGTGTGTCGTTTTAAATAACTACAAATTTAAATGCTGCATTGTAACTCAACTTTTTTCATAGAATTTTTTGGTTGTCAATATTTTCTCTTTTAAATTCCATATCAAAGTTATACTAATAATATATACAATATCAATTTAATAGCAAAACACAGTCTTCTTCTTTTTTTTTTTTGAAAAAGAAATTAAAAAAAAAACCTAAAATATAAGTGATTTTTGTTATTTGCAGATACGGATCATGTCGTTTTTTTTTAGCCAATCAACTAATCCCAAGTTGTGAGACTTCCGTCTCTTTCACATCCTTCACTCGAGTAATGTAGAGGCACGTGTGAGATACATTCAATATTATAATATAATATTAATTTTTATTTTTTTTGGCTGAAATATTATAATATAATATTTGATCTAATTGTTTGTATTCTTCATTAGAAGCGTGCCTGCTTTGTTTTAGATTTTAGACATTAGACGAGGGCATGTTAATAATATCACAGAACGTTGGGACAAATATAAATGCCGTGGGCACTGAAAGGCAACAGTTCGTAATGTAAATGGAGCACATACCATACACTGAAGATGACCTGACCATCACCACCCCCACCACCTCCACTTCCCCACACTCCTCCAGCGAAACCCACCGGAAATCCAACCCACAAGGGGGCGGCGGGACACGTCATCCGGTCTACAGGGGAGTACGGAAGCGGCGGTGGGGCAAATGGGTCTCAGAAATCCGGGAACCGCGCAAGAAGTCTCGCATTTGGTTAGGGTCGTTCCCTGTGCCGGAGATGGCTGCCAAGGCGTACGACGTCGCTGCTTATTGCTTGAAAGGTCGGAAAGCGCAGCTGAACTTCCCCGACGAGCTGGAACACTTGCCGAGGCCGTCTTCGTGTACGGCGAGAGATATCCAAGCGGCTGCGGCCAAGGCTGCGCATATGAAGAGGTCTGTTAGTAGTAAGAAGAACGACGTGTTGGAGGATAGCGGCGGTGATGGCGATGATTTCTGGGGTGAGATAGAATTGCCGGAGCTGATGAATAATGGGTGTTATTGGAATTCTTGTGGCTGGACGACGACGTCGTCATCGTCGTCGTTCTCCGGCGGCGGCGATGCCTCTTCCTGGCCCGACGGAGATGCTACACAACAGTTCATGGCGTGTCTGTAAATGCATGTGGTGGTGGTGGTGTCGACTCTTGACTCTTGAGTGGTTGGTATTGTCCATTTATATAAGCCAACTAGGTTGTGTCACTCTTTTATGTGCTTATAAATACAATATATATTATATTTTTAGCTTTGTTATTATTTTGCCTCAATTTGTTAGGTTTCAATTCATATATCTATTTAGGCCCTGTGTATTCCGGTGAAATTACACTTAGAAAACAATTTGCATGAATTCTCACATATTTAAAAAGTTTAAGCTAATTTAACGCGTCAAATTTCTGGTACTATCATAAATATAATTATTGAAGCATACTGGCTTTCTGGTTAATTTACAATAATAGTTTTTTTTTTTTTCATTTTGCTATTTTGAATGATTTAGCAATTAAATCCAATTCATTTTTAATTTTCACATATCTTTTCACATTATGTAATATTATTAGAAACTTTACACATATATTAATTAAAGGGATAATATATTAACCAAGCCCAAAAATTGGAATAAGGGGGCATGCATATTTGTTCTTTGTACCTCCATATACAAAATGCTAATAAAGGTATATTAAGCACATTTAGTGAGATTTTGGAGATTTATTTTGTTTGTAACAATTGATAATAAAAAAAAATTTTGGATGTACACAGTCTCTATCTCTCCAGTTTTCATATTTTTTTATTGATGAAATAGACATAAATTACCTACTGGTTCTTTTTATATAATATAAATTTGATTGGTTCATAATACGACAAGGACATTACCCGTTGAAAATGAAAACGCAAGGAGAAAAACCGTCGCATCCAGTTTGCCCTGCCAGCACATGAATTTTTGTTTATTTGTTGAATAATTATTCCAAAGTTAGCCCAACAAAAACACACGCTATGTATGTGTCGTGCAATTGTTTGGTATACGTACTCGAGTATCTGAACCTCATTTTTATAATTTGCGGCCAAACTTCAATTACGTTTCATATATATACCAAGATCATTAGGCGAAAATTAATCCGTCAATTTGCTAAAACAGTTGATCCAAAAGACTATTCTTCATCGTTGAAAAATATGACATGGGACAAAAAGAAAAACAATTTGATCTAGATCCAGAATTCGTCGTATGTATATAGACATTATATAAACAGACTAAAATGATAAAAAAAAATAATTAGTTACTACTTTTTTTATTAAAAAATATTATTTATCAGAATTGATGACAATCATAATAGGATTTATATATCATTGATAATTTAAGTAGTTAGTTACTTAAAAAATATTTACTTTTTTAATTAAAATTTTATATTTAAAATTTAATACATAATTAAATGCTATTAATTATTGATAGTTTTATTAACAAAAATTTTGTTATTTGTCATCGTTATTAAGGATTGCAATTAGAACCCATTCTGAAATAGCAAACCTTAATTGGATATATTTAATTATATATTGATTTTATATATTGAAAGTCATTAAAAAATATTAACTCTTTGAAAAAAAAAAGAGTCAATTAAAGTGCCAAATAATATATATATGCCGTTGATCAATTACAATTTATGATAAATAATAAGTCCTATTAATAAAAATATTTTTTCATATTGTAACGAGATCCGTAATCATAGTAAATAGATGGTTAGGTGTTTTGGAAATAATAAAGCAAAGAAAACTGTACATTTCATGTTTAATATCTTTCTAGTTTATCAATTATTAAATGATGATGAACAATGACTTTATTTATTTTTGGTAGTATTAAAGATAAAATAAATTTCATTAACATTTCTCTTTTAATATTCACAGTACTATGACTTCGGCAAGGCTTTCAAAATACGAATCTGATTTATCTGTAAAAAAATGTGATTTCGGAGTCGCATCGACAAGAGATACGGCAGCTTTCATGATAAAGACGGTAGAGAAAATTAGAAATATTGTTGGGAGAAAAAAAAACAAACAACAAAAAACAAAAATACATAGTAGAATTTGAACCAAAAGCCATATACTAAAGATGTTCGATTGGAGCTTACTATCTGATTGTGAATTGAAAGTACGTTTAAAGGAAATTACTTCTCGCCAGTAGTTATTTAGCTTTGACTTTGGAATATCCACAATATGGGTAGCTCTTTTCATTTATTTATTTATTTTTTTTGGGTTTTTGTGTGTGTGTTCCTTTTAACTATTCCCTTGTGCGAGGGTTCTAACTCAAAATAACTTAATAAGTGAATTTTTGAGTCAGATGTAGAAGATGATTTAAATGGGTTTCAGGGGGTTTTGTGTCGAGTGATTTTTAATAAAGAAATGACACCTTTAAGAATCTGAAAATTGACAATACAAGTGCTTTAAAGCCAATTTAGGTGTATGGGAAAAGAACGTAAAGAGAAAAAGCTGGAAAATAGAAGTCATTGTCAAAAGCTAGCACATGTGAAATTAAAGTAGCAATGACAATAATTGGTTCAGTTCTGATGAGAAGAAACTTCCCTCGCCGGTAATTAGAGAAAATGTTTTTGCTTTTTTGTTTATTTTTTAGGTTGGTTCATAAAACCTATTATTCTTTTAGTTTGGCCAAAACATATTGGTGTTGATATAAAAGAAATGCCTATAAACAATCATGTCAAAGTAATTAAATGAACAAAATTTGCTAGTAAAACAAGTAGTTTTCTCGGTATATAATTTTTTACATTAATTAAGAAGTCAAAATCGAAAACGTTCCAAGGACATTACTCTTCATAATGGGCAAAAAAATGACATTTTTCTGAAGTTGTTGAATTGATCACATGATTGGTACTTGATAATGTACATTCCAGAAAATCAGCCTTCCACAGATGCAAGCCTCTTATATATATATATATATATATATATTATCAAAAAAAGAAAAATATAAAATCATATCTTACAAAATATATATAATTATGTTCAATATAAATTGGATGAGAAATATATTATTTATATATTAGCTAGCTTCCAAGTTTCTATTGCAATCAACTTTAAAGTTTTCTAGTTCCCTCTTACATGCGGAAATATTATATTAGACCTCCAAAGAACTTCCTTTGATTTATGAAGCTTTTGGCGAGTATATGGAAATAAATGTTGGCAAAGATAACAGTACAACCGGACCTAAAATAAAAAAAACTCTCTCAATGTCTTGATTTTTGATGAATTCTCTCAATGAGGAAATCCATAAAGGGCAATAATTTTTTTTTTATTTTTTTATATTTTTTATTTATGTTCTTTGGCTACATAAAGGAAAAAGGGTATTTTAAAGGACCACAAGTCCTATATATATATTTTGGGGATTGACCACCAGTCCAGTTTTCCTAATTGTATAGGCAAAATAAAATGTTGTTGTGGCAGGGAGAGGTTTGGGACTTGAGGATAGAGTTATATATTACTATATAGTCACCTTTTCTGTTGCCATGAAATAATCATATAATTTATTAGATCTGTTTGGTAGCTTTCGATCTCAAAATGGTATTGGGGGTTGACCACAGCAATAATGCAATCTACAAAGGACAATGAAATATTATATGTGGTTTGGAAATTGAGACATTTTAATTTGTCTAGACAAGCTGCTTCAAATTTCCACTAAGTCTGTCCTAATAAGGTCAAGATGAAATTATCTTTACATGTATAGAAACATGTCTTGTTGATTAGTTTTAGCGCAAATTTTTGTTGGCCTTTTGAAGTTAACGAAAGTTATAATTATGACCAGGAAATTCATAAAAAGACAAATTTATTCGAGTATGTTTGGCATAAAATTGGTGATTAAAAGGCTTTGTGTAAAGGGACCTTCTTCTTCTTCGTTTTCTATTCATTTTTTTGTTTTGTTTTGTTTTTGTTTTTGTTTTTTTGTTCCGTTTTTGGTGAATGCCCAAAGGGATACTTTGTGAAGCTAAGCATGACTAAAAAATGATGTAATTTTCAAGGTAAAAGATTTTATAGCTGTTTATGTTCATTCCAGGTCTGTACCCAGTCTGACAACCATTCCACCAGCAATCGACGTATTTACGTCCTTGCTTCAATATATGACAAAAAGGTCAAGAATATTTGGCTGTAGAAGATATTATTCAATATCAATTTATATGCGTGCTTTTAATATTTCTCTTTTTTCACTACAATAATTGAGGACAAATTTGTCGAATAGCTAAGGAGTATATACTATATTCTAGAAATAATTATGAATAAGAAAATATTGAAATGTAATTAGACTAATACCCTTTTGTTTTTATTCCTGAAAGTTTTTATTAGAGTGCAGCAAATTAATCTATAATCGACACGACAAAAGAGTTCATGAACTTTGTTCCTCATATGAAAAATAACAAAATCAACCAAAAAGTATTAACAGAGGCTAAAACAGTAAATTAGGTGAAAAAGAGAAGAGCCCAAAGAAGACGATAAAAGGTACTGCGAGAGAGATTCTTTATTTGTGGAAGTAGGCGAAGAAGACATGAAAGAACAAGTGGAAGAGGGCAAAATTGAAAGGCTTTGTCTGGACTTTGGTGTTACTTTCAGTCCTTGGTTTCTTCGACACCACAAAAGCACAATATCAAATTTCAACATGTGGAGAAATTATTAAGGTGGGATTCAAAGGGTGGTGGAGAGAAATGCAAGGATATATCAAAACGTTGATGATGCTCAATATTGATAGAGAGCATATGGGACTCACAACGGTAACTTGTAATCTTATATATATATGCATTACTACCAAATCTATTTATCCAGTGATTTGTCTCATTAATTAGTCACTATTAAGAGCTTCTATTAATTTGATCATATATATATATATATATATATTATTTATACGGTATTATAAATAATTAAATATATATATATATAGAGGGGGAGGACATCGGTCACACAGATGTCTGGTCATTAGAGAAGCAATTAGGTGCATGGCATTCCATCCAGACAAGGAGGTAGCATGTATAGGATAGGGTTCAATACTTGGGTTGGGTTTTGTCAGCTTCAACTCAAGTGTAATTTCTGTTAGATAAATAGATAGGACATATCTCCATGTTTTAAATAAATTAACATGTTGAACAGTACTGTACATGTCGAATTATACATTAATATTGCCTTTCCTAGAGGGCACCTTTTTTTTTTTTTTTTTTTAAAGTTTTTTATTTTAGTTTTTTTAGTTTTGGTGTTTTGGGTGCAAAACTAAATCGGATAACAATTCCAAACTTCGGACTGGCAGTGAATATTTGATGGGTTAAACGCATGCGAATTAATTTCAAGAATGGGCTGGATTCCGTCATCAATGGGTTTGGGTTTGAGTAGTTCAAATTTAATAAAACCCAACCCAAAGTAGAAATGAACATCGAATGGGCTTTCTTTAAAATATGGCCCAGATTTGTTCGACCTGCCGAAATTTATCTTACAGGGTAGCACCTTGAGGACCACGCTAAATCCGGCCCACATCATCAGCACAATAATTAAAAATAAATTTAAATGGAAATTGAAAATATAAAATAGATAAGAGCAAAATCAAATCCCTCTTTTTAAGTTTGAAAACCCCCGAAACCTCAATTTTGGTGCTCCCTCTCTCCCTTTCCGTCTTCCAAAACCCTACGCTCTCTTTTTCTCCCTAGCTTTCTGCTCTAAGGTCTAAAAGATCTCCCTCGCTCTTGTTCTAATTCAAATATCCCATTACATTCCTCACTTATTTACTTTAAAACCCTTCCTCGTTTTCATCTCACCCGCTATCTAAACCCTAGGGCTAGCAATCCACAGAGTGATTACTGAGCCAGCCATGGACTGGAACCCACAAACCCTACATTTTCTCTCCGAGTGCTTTCTCCACACCCTCTCACCATCCCCTGAGCCTCGCCGCCGTGCCGAGGCCTCGCTTTTGGAGGCCTCCGACCGCCCTAACTACGGCCTCGCCGTCCTACGCCTCGTCGCCGAGCCCTCCGTCGACGACCAGATCCGCCAGGCCGCCGCCGTCAACTTCAAGAACCATCTCCGGGGCCGATGGGCCCCCGCTGCGTCACCGGACGAAGCCAATGCCGGACCTTTGCCATCTCCCATCATCGATTCCGAGAAGGACCAGATCAAAGCCCTAATAGTCTCCCTCATGCTCTCTGCCACTCCCCGGATCCAGAGCCAGCTCAGCGAAGCCCTAGCCATCATCGGCAAGCACGATTTTCCGAAATCGTGGCCCGGCTTGCTACCCGAGCTTGTTTCAAGCCTCCAGAAGGCATCGCAGGCATCCGATTACGCCTCCGTTAACGGTATTCTAGGTACTGCCAATTCTATCTTTAAGAAATTTCGATACCAGTTTAAGACCAATGATCTTTTGCTTGATTTGAAGTATTGTTTGGACAATTTCGCTGCACCTTTATTGGAAATTTTCCTTAAAACTGCCGCATTGATTGATTCCACTGCGAATTCGGGTGGGTCTGCCCTTGCCCTACGCCCGCTGTTTGAGTCTCAGAGGCTATCCTGTAGGATTTTCTATTCGTTGAATTTTCAAGAATTGCCCGAGTTTTTTGAGGACCATATGAAGGAGTGGATGACTGAGTTTCGGAAATACTTGATCACTAATTATCCCGCACTCGAGAGTAGCGGTGCTGATGGACTTGCTCTCGTTGATGACCTTCGCGCTGCAGTGTGTGAAAATATCAATCTCTATATGGAAAAGAACGAGGAGGAGTTTCAAGGCTACTTGAATGATTTTGCATCTGCGGTGTGGAATTTACTAGGAAACGTATCTCAAGCATCAAGCCGTGATCAGCTTGCAATTACAGCAATCAAATTTTTGACCACCGTCAGCACTAGTGTGCACCATGCTTTGTTTCAGGGTGAGGGAGTGATACCACAGATTTGTCAGAGTATTGTCATCCCAAATGTGAGGTTGAGGGATGAGGATGAGGAACTCTTTGAGATGAATTATGTTGAATTCATCAGGAGGGATATGGAAGGGAGCGATCTGGATACTAGGAGGAGGATTGCATGTGAGCTTCTTAAAGGCATTGCAACAAATTACAAGAATCAGGTCACTACTTTGGTTTCTGTACAGATACAGAATCTTTTAAGCTCATTTGCCACAAACCCCACTGCAAACTGGAAGGACAAGGATTGTGCCATATATTTGGTTGTCTCCCTTGCAACTAAGAAAGCTGGTGGAACTTCTGTCTCAACAGATCTTGTTGATGTTCAGAACTTCTTTGGATCAGTTATTGTTCCAGAATTGCAGAGTCAGGACGTGAATGGGTTTCCGATGCTTAAGGCTGGTGCACTTAAATTTTTCACCATGTTCCGGAATCATATTCCAAAGAATGTTGCAGTGCAATTGTTTCCAGATTTGATTCGGTTCCTTGGTGCAGAGTCAAATGTGGTTCACTCTTATGCTGCTAGCTGTATTGAAAAACTTTTGCTGGTCAAGGATGAGGGAGGACGGCCACGATTTACGGCAGTAGATATTTCTCCATTTTTCTTAGTTCTGATGGAAAAACTCTTTAAAGCCATGAAGTTTCCAGAATCTGAGGAGAATCAATATGTAATGAAATGTATCATGCGTGTTCTTGGTGTTGCAGATATATCTCCTGAGATTGCTGGACAGTGCATTACTGGTTTGACATCTATTCTTAGTGAAGTTTGCAAAAACCCTAAAAATCCAATCTTTAACCACTATCTGTTTGAGTCAGTGGCTATTCTTGTCAAGAGAGCCTGCGAGAAGGACTCTTCTCTAATATCAGCCTTTGAAACAAGCCTCTTTCCCAGCCTTGAGATGATATTGACCAATGATGTAACCGAGTTCTTTCCTTATGCATTTCAGCTGCTGGCTCAGCTTGTGGAGTTGAAAAGGCCATCCCTTCCTTTGAGCTACATGGGGATTTTTGAGATCCTTCTTTCACCTGAGTCATGGAAGAGAAATTCCAATGTCCCAGCACTTGTGCGTTTGCTTCAGGCTTTCCTTCAGAAGGCACCCAATGAACTCAACCAAGAGGGAAGACTGAGCCAGGTGCTTGGGATTTTTAAGAAGCTTGTCTCTTCACCAAGCTCAGCTGAACAGGGTTTCTATGTGCTAAATACTGTTATTGAGAACCTTGAATATAATGTAATTGCACCCTATATTTGTCACATTTGGGCAGCGCTTTTCACAGAACTGCAACATAGGGGAACAGTAAAATTCATCAAATCTCTGTTGATATTTATGTCACTCTTTATCGTCAAGCATGGTTCCACAAACCTTATAGATACAGTGAACGCTGTTGAACCTGGTGTCTTTCTGAAGATCTTAGAGCAAGTTTGGATGCCTAATCTTAAGCTTATCACTGGAGCTATTGAGACCAAGTTGACTTCAGTTGCATCAACCAGACTTATATGTGAATCTCCAAGCCTTTTGAATGCTGCAGATGGTGGTCAACTTTGGGGGAAAATGCTGGATAGCATTGTTACACTTCTTTCACGGCCTGAGCAGGATAGGATTGAGGAAGAACTAGAGATGCCTGATATTGCTGAAAATGTTGGTTACACGACCACCTTTGTCCGTCTATATAATGCTGGGAAGAAAGAGGAGGACCCTCTAAAAGATGTAAAGGATCCGAAGGAATTTTTGGTTTTGGCATTGGCAAGGCTTTCTGCCCTTTACCCTGGGAGGTTGCCCCAAATCATCAGCCAATATCTTGATCCAACCAATCAGCCAGCATTACTTCAACTCTGCAGCACTTACAATTGCCCCATCGTTTGAGTGAGTGCTTTAGAAGTTACATTCTTTCAGTTTTTATATTATGCTTATTATTATTTGTTGCTTTCTCATCTTGGAATGACTCAACAATTTCTTTTTGATTGGTGAATAATAGTTTAGTTGTAAACTTATAATCAAGAATTTCTATGTGATTGGTGATATTAATTATATAGTGAAGTTTGATATTGTTTAGAATTTATTTATTCTTATGTATGAGAGGGAATGCTCAGATATTGGTTTCTGGTTAGGTATTATTTACAAGCAAACATCGTTGTAATTATATTGATATGACCTTCAGATTTACTTGGATTTCTCCTTTTTTTATTTTCTACTCAATAGTTTCGCCAGAATTTATTTTATGGTATCCTCGTTTCTGGTATATAATCGTGCGCCCCCTTCCTCCTCCTCCTCCTCCTCATCCTGCCGCTGCTCCTCCTGTAGTGCTCCCGTAGAAGTGCTAAGTAGTACTCCTATGAAGTATGAATCAGTCATCAACTTCAATCCATATTTCCATAATTTCTTTGCTATGTGCATATAAGAATTTGTGTTTTGAGAGTGATTCTGTTATCTCTTGTGGGCTAACAATTGTGACTTTCTCAGTATAATATCATAGTTTGTGCATTTTGGAGTCAGAAATATTAATGTTGCTTATATTTCCTTTGTTGCAAAGTTCCTCCCTTTTTTATTTTTATTTTTTATTTTCTTTGGGGTAAAGATTGATTCTATGTTTGTGTTAAATTTCAATTTTCTAATTTTTTTAAAATTCAATATTATGATGATGACTTTAACATCCTCATCATCAATTTCCGTTGAAAATGTTTGTATTGTCTCACAATCGTGAATAATCAAATATTGAATTGAACAAGGCATATTATATCGGTCTAGAAAATAATCTTCCTTTGGAATATATGGCATTGCACAAAATCACAAACTTAAAACTCTATCTGTAAATTTATCAACCCAAAATTCCTTAAAATCATATTGCCCTTTCTTTGGAGTTTTCAACCAAAAGTTATATTTCAAATTCTTTGGACGCCTGCTTTATGTTCTTTCTTGTGCTTCACTTCTCATATAGTGCCCTCTTCTTTGTCCTCTTGCAATTGATTCCTTTTGGCAAATATTAGTGCTGGCATTTAGCATCTCTTAGAAAGAGAGTGAGGACAAATTTTAGATGCTCCTTGAGATACTGGATCAATACTCTGTAGGTGATGGTGTAGAAAAGATGATTGTCTTTATTTGGTTTCTGTTGGATAAATATTTTGGGGGACGACAGTGCCATACTTGTGTGCCAATAGGGTATTGGAGCTTTCATATCAAGTTCTGGTATGCTTTGTTGGTCCATGTGCATAGATTGTCATGACATGCATGCACTACACCAACTAATCTTCTTCTGGGCCAGCGGAAAGACAAGAAGGAAAATCCGGAAACTTCTAGGATTTGATGCACGTTTTATCATAAAAGATAATTTTAAATGGTTCATTCGTTTAATTATCTATTTCCTATGAGTTTAGATTCAGCTGTCTGAATGCAATTTATGATGCGACTAATTGCTATAAAAGATGATCGGATTGTTAATTGTATAACCTTTCAGGATCTTCAGTTGGCTGCTTTATGTTCAAAGTTGGAACGAATCTTGAATCGGCTTGTGGTTATGAGCTACAGTAATTGCAGACAAGACAATTTGGTGAACGGGTGTCATCCATTTTTGTAAACATCATCAGATCTTTATGGCAGTGTTGTGGAAATTTTGGTTTCATCCAGCTAGCAGCTGGTGGTTCACGGTGTTATTCATCTGGGTTTTGGTGTTTAAAAACCCTCCTGTATTTGGGCTCTTTACTTCGTTTGGTCAAAACTGTTTTATCTCAATTTCACATCATGCATGTGTCAACAATTGTAGATTTTTGTTTTTACAGGCAATTGTAATGACTCTTTTTTAATATCATTTTAATATATAATTCATGTATGCGTTATTGTCGCTTTAAATTTCAATGTCAGATGTCAATTAGTAGAATTTGATCCCACATTTGAGCAGAAAAGCTGGAGCATTTTCTTGTGATTTTATCTCTGTATATGATGCATATTCAAGTTTTAGGTATCTCGGAATCAATGGAATTATTGAATATCCAAAATACAAAAATATCATTGAAAACATTAAAAATTATTTAATATCAATAATTTTTTTAAAAAAAACAACATAAAGTAATAGTAAAAAAAAAATAAATTAAATAATTATTAATTTGTCTATAATAAATGAAGAGATATTAAATATCTATTATTTTTCTTAAATAATGGAATCATAATAAGCTATAACGGATATAAATATAATATTATTATAAAAAAATGATATGTTAAAAAAATTATTTATTAATTAAAATATATAATATAACTATAATAATTACATTATAATTTACGAATATATTATATAGAGTTTTTTAGTTGTTGAAATTTTTTTTCCCTCATTTTTATTTAAAAATGTATAACATGAAAAATGATTAATTTAGATTAAAATACAATATTTTATGTTGTAAACTTAACTAAATATCAATAATATTTAAAAAATTTTGATAAAAATATTAAATTTAATAAATATTTTCAAGATTTCATAAAAATTTTAGTAGAAATTTTACAAATATCAATATATGTTGTAAAATATTTGACCAAAATACGAAAGAATTGATCTGGATATATATGAACAGAAAGTTTTAGGAGAATATTAAAAATTTTAGTAGAAATTATGAAAACTTATCTATTTAGTTTTGAAACCATATTTCTTATCGGTTTATTAAAAAAATGAGAATTTCATAGAAATATATAAAAAAAAAAATTTATGGATATTTAAATTATATGTATATTATCTAAGGTAATTGATTTAATTTTGTTATCTCTTAACTTACGTGAACATACCATGCCAAACTTTTTTAACTTATTCATTTCAATAAATTGATTGCATGCTGAAATAAATAGAGCATTAATTTTCGCTGCTAAGATGCACCGAAGTGCATGCAATTTTTGTTTGTTCAAAGAAAAGAGACAACAAAATTGTTCTTCAATGTTTCGGAGTTACTTAAAAAAAAAAAATAAATAAAAATAAAAGCAATGATGCATATTAAAATAATTTTTATACGTTGCCCAGAATAAAAGATGAGTGAAAAAAGATTTCTTGAATAAGAATTGGGCTTTCAATCGTTCAATTGAACCATTCAATTATGTTAAGACATTATTTCCAACTTTCCTTCCAAGCGGATCATTAAGATCTTCTTACGACCTTCACCACTATATCTTGGGCAATATTCTTTCTTGATCAGTACGTGGCTTTCCAACTTGTGTGGTTTTTAAACATTTTTCTCATTACAAAGTTTCTACTCAGCCAATCAGTAACCAAGCACAGGCCAATAATGTGGTTTGAGTTTTTGTTTTTGATCTAATGTTTGGGATCCATAGTATTATGTTTATGTCAAAGAAATCATCTGTGTGTTCCCTATTAGGACAGATTGCTATATAAATTATTCGTTTTGTGGAAATCAGATTCTTGAGTATGTTGAAGACAAAGGGTGAACCATATTGAACCCCTGCGTGACAACTGGCAAAAATCCAACAGAAAAACAAATAATAGAAAATACTATCTTTCTTTCTTTCTTTGTTTTTTTTCCCCCTTTCTTTTTTTAACTCACAAGTGGGTGTTTTAGATTTTAATTTTTTTTTTTATAAAAAAAGTTAAAAAATAAAGTAACTGATAAAAAAAATGTTCCACAAGATCTAAATATATTTTCTTAAATAAACAATGATTTTTGTGTCCCAAAAAACATTTTGAAGACGATATTCTTGCATAAGATTTAAATAAATATATATATATATATATATATTTTTTTTATAATTAACGATTTCGCCGATTTATTACAGAATTAAACCTAAAGGGAGAAATATAAGAAAATATGACCTTTGCCAACTCGACTAATTGCATCCTTATAAATACCCGATATTTCATTTAACATATTTGGCATATAAAATGATGTGGTGTTTCACAAATCAACCAAAACCCCATTGGACCAGTTCAAATCAAGGTGAAATCTTCAGCTAATTATTTTATCATAGACTTAAATTCATTCTAATGTATTAACTATTATATGTTTATACTTACTAAGAATATCACTTTGACATAAACGGCTAATGAAATGGATACAATATGTGATAAGCGTCCAAAATTTTATTATATACATAGCTATACAATGTTTAATTAAAGTCTAAGCAAGATTTATTCTTTTCTTTTTTTAAAGAACAAAAAAAAAATAAAATAAATCATGGTATAGAATTTGTATAGCAGCCAATAACAGTGCACTCTGCTGGACTGCCTAACTGACTTCCACTAAAACATAGTATAAGAATTGTTTAAAGAGATTTAATAGAAGACATCAGTTTATATTAATGCATATTTTTAGTGTATGATGTTTCATACCAGCAAACCTTTGTCCAATCCAACGCATCGGTACTGCGGAATTTATGATTGTTATGTTTCTTAGGACCCACCCTAAACCTTATGGTGGGGTATATATATTTGGTCCTCTTTCCCTTCCATACTTGGATAAAACCTACTTTAGGCACTAAATTTCATTCTCCAAAGCGTCTTCCATGAGCCAGATCCATAGCCATCCGTATTATTATTATTATTTTATTTTATTTATTTATTTATTTTTAATCTTCTTAGTGGTAACTTTACCTAATTTGACCGATCCCTTGCCGTCCATATGGCTTACTTTGTATTGTATACAGGAAATATATATATAGATATTTTTAAATATAGGAAATTATAGATAATGCTATATTTCTAAGTATTTCTATATGGATGGTGGAAAGAGAACAAGGACCCTAAAAAGAAAGTAACTCTATAAAAGAAAAAAAAATTAAAAAAATAAAAAACTCTTTCAATGAAATTCCCACAATGAAATTATTGAGATGGATTACATTATATGTGCAAGTTATTTTTGTAGGACATGTTTTATGCTAATTTGTTTCCATATATGTTTTTTTTTTTTTTTGGGTATGCATAAAATAGTTATTGATAATGAGAAAAAGAAAAAGAAAATCTTTCAATGAAATTCCCACAATGAAATTATTGAGATGGATTATATCATATGTAATCCATCTCATATGTGCAAGTTATTTTTGTAGGAAATGTTTTATATTAATTTGTTTCCATATATATATATATATATTTTTTTTTTTTTTCTTTTTGGTATGCATAAAATAGTTATTGATAATGCGAAAAAAAAAATGAAAAGAAAAAAGGACCCAACATGTTTAATTTGTAAATGGCAAATTCCACTCAAAGGGGTTTAAAATCCTATTTCTTTCCTAAATGTGTAAAGGTTACATAATGGGCCTCGTTTGCTAAAAAGAATAGAAAAGGTGGAAAAAGGTAGAGAAGCATTGGAGGCAAATGGACCTTAAAGATTCTCAAGCCTAAGAAATGCATCTAACGGCTTAGAAAGTGTCAAACTAAGTCAAAAGTAATTCATTATTTGTACGGCCAAGGTGGACCTAAATCACACTTACCTGCTTCTTAATCTACAAGTTTTTTTTTTAAAAAAATCGTCAATACAAATGGGTATACAGATTGGTGGTAGCCTTCATTAGTTACTTTTTGATTGTCATGCTGGACTCAAAAGTGTGGGTACCCCATCTTAGACTCTACAATGTTAGTCGTTTTTTCTTTTATCTAAATTTCTGTTACTGGTTTTCCAAGGCCTTTTAAGGGCTTAAACAGCCAGTTAGATGGAATCAAAAATCTTTTACTGGTTTTAGCCAGAAACGAAAATTATACCTAGTAAAAGAGGTTATAGAAGCAAACGTGAGAAAAAAGAATAGGAAAAAAGTAAGAAAGAAAGGAGAAGAAGATATATAATTGCCTTTTTTTTTTTTTTCTTTCTTTTTTTTCCTTTTTTGTTGTTAAAGGCACTGCAGTTGAATAATAGGTAACAGTCTCAAAATGGGTAGCATTCAAAGACCAAATGTTTGAGTGGATATAGCAGTAAAAGATGATAGTGCTGGGTCTGGAGGTCATTTTTGGGAAAAATGGAAAGGTAATGGGCGACTGCAGACTGAAGTCTGAAAGATGCAGAAACGCTGAGCTTCTTTACAAAGACAAGTCTCTTTCTATCATTTTGGTTTGGATAGGAGGGAGATAAAGGCAATCCAAATCCTGCCTCATCCTCAAGGAATATATAGATATATATATATATATATATATATTTTATATATAAAATGAAGCAAATAAAATTTAATTAGTAATAATGAGATTCATAAAATCATGTGGTTGGTTTAAAAGTGCGCCCCCCCCCAACCAAAAAAAAAAAGAAAAAAAAAAGGGTCATTTTCAGAATAGTTGTTGAGATGGTACTGAATGGATTTAGGAGGGAGTAGAAGAAGAGGATCATAATTTTTGTTTTTCTGGATTTTATTGTCTTATGTTAATGCTCCAAACTGTTGTTGCCTCTCTTAATAATTAAACGATATGGAAAGTTGAGTCAGTGGGTGAAAGCAAGGGCAAAGGGGGCACAGATAGGCAGGTTGAGGTTTGAATGATTTGGTGCCCTTTGTTTGGAGGTACACAAAATCCCAATTCACCTAACTGAACAAACACCTATGTCATGGTTTATGAGCTTCCTGTTTCAAACCCTAATTCACTCTCATAGGTAAGCTATTGCAATTTTCAATATCCAAAAAATAAAAAAACAAACAAACAAAGTAATAAAGATAAAGAGAGGGGTTTGGTTGGGTTTTGAATAATAAATTAAGGTAAACAGACACATATGCTTACATGGAATCAAATGTAGGGGAGGGACTCCACTGGGATCCAATTGCCCATGATTGTCTTCACATGTTTTAACATGAATTCCAACCTCAAAGTCATTTTATTTCTTTATGATTCTCAAGGCAAACTAACCCAAAAAAAAAAATATATATATATATATATATATTATTATATAGACCAACCCTAAGTATTCTTAAAATTTAATTGCTTTTCTAGGGTACCCTACATACTAAAATCTAGGTGGCAAAATGAAATTACAAAATTAGTCAAAACCCCTTCAAGGGTGTGAGTGGCATGCCTTAACAATGTGCGAGGTTTTGGGCAGCCAACAAACACAAACAGAATTGGTCTCCACATGGGGTGTGCATTCAAAGTCACCAGCCCCACCAAGCATGTATTTTTTCCATATTTAATGTCACAAAAGGAGGGCGCATTCTCTCTCTCTCTCTCTCTCTCTCTCTCTCTCTATATATATATATATATATATATATTTTAACTTTAACATGATCAACTACAATTTTTTTTTTTCCTCTCTCTTTTAACAATCCGAAGTGATGGGAACAATTCAGAAGATTCTGCTTAGATACCAAATCTTTAAATACAAATTAATTGCGAGGAATAGAATCAAAGGAAAACATTTAGGTCAGGTCAAGAGGACAAGTAAAAGAGAAAAAAGCCATTTTCTTAGCAATTGTCACAAATGATCCAATTATCTAATTCTTTTTTGAACAAATTTGAGGGATCTAATCTCCAATCCTGATGGAATCTATAGATCAGATGGATAAAATTATAGAATATGTTAAATTTTATTAATATATTATTATTATCATTATTAACTTCGAGTTATTCAGAGAATTATATAACCTTTAAGAAGTTCCAAGAGTCATTTTTTAAGTCTAAATTACAGCCATTGATCAAAGAGTCACCGAGTTCTTTTAATAATTCACCAAAAAACTTCTTTCAGTAAATATACTAACACGGTAACTGCGTTAAGGTTAAAAGTGTAATTTCGCCTAGACTATGTGTACCAACTTTTTAATCTGATTGGTCTGTCCTTTCTCCCGACAATGTTCCTTGTTGATCGTACCAAATTAATTTCACTAAAGAAAATTACGCAGAAGACCACTAAATAGAAAATAGTAAATATATATATATATATATATATTATTAAAACTTAAAATTCTATTTGGGAAATTTTAAAGTTGATGGGAAATAATTTTTAACATTTAGTATTTTGTTATTTAATTTTTTGATAATTAATTTTTTTTTATTTGTTAGGAATGTTGAAATTTATAAATAATTAAATTTAAAATTATATAATAAATTAAGGATAAATATATATTTTATAAAAAAATTTAAAATTATTTTATCTGGAATTCATAAAATAACACCTATATATGTAGAAACAATTTTTTCACATATTTTTTTATATTGATAGAAATGTAATTCCTTGAACCTATATTTTTTCACCTTATAATAAATATCTAAACAAATAAAAATTATCATTTATTTTTAAAGAAATTATATTCGTATTAACTTTACATCTATCCAAACATGCCCTAAAAGAATTTCCATGTCCAAATATGACTTTTTGATTTTTTATTGTAACTTTATCTTTTATGGAAAAACAATATGCTTTCCCCTCAAATTTCATGGATGGTTTCCCTATTTTGCATTTTGCATGGGATTTGATTGGATGAGTAAGTCCAATTCAAACTCTTCAACAAATGGATATCTATCGAAACTTGACATATTATTTTCTTTTTTTATTCAAAAAATTAAAAAAATAGTAATCCAAAAACATAAAATTAACATCGTCTTTCAGAAAACTAAAATATAAAAATAATGAATTTTTATTTTTTATTACATGATCAATTTATATTTTTTAGATATGAAATTATGAATTTGAGATATTAAAAATAAAGTATCATTATAAATAATAATATAAAAATCCTTTAGTTAGTTATTGACTAATGAAGCTGACCGTACAAAAATGCTGTTTTTTATGTATCTTTGTAAATCTTATCATTATATATATATTTTTTTTCTTTGGCCTAAAGGTGTAATTTCGAATAAAGTTATATACGATTTAAATAATCGAAATAAAGTCCCGTCCCCTCTTTGTCCCTTTTCCTTGCATAGAAAATATGGTTGCTTAATGTTGAAAATATGCAAAGTAGAAAGAATCGAATCCTTCATTTGTTTGCTTAATTAAAAGTTTGGTTCCTTGAACATACTCTTTTTTTACTTTTTATCTTTGCTACTCTTTCAAAATGAGGTAAAAATCCGAAACCCTTTTATCCACCCATTATGCATTTTGATTCATTTCACACCCCAAAACTCTCTAGTATGATGCTCATAACTAATGATTCGTATGAGCAAGAATTATTGGCACTTGATTGTGAATCAAATTACATAAAAAATAGTCAACCAGCAACATATAAAAACAAAGAAAACAAGTTGTTAATAAAGGTAGGAGAAAAAAAAAAAAAGAAATTTATTTTAAAGTGAAAAAGAATGATGATGCAAGAGATTATGAAGGATGGGTTTCAAAGACAAAAGTTACTTGATGTGAAGTAAGGTGTTTAATTGCTTGGCTAAGGGTAATGAAAAGATTTGAGCATAAGAGAGGGGCATTTGGTGCTATAATTAAGCATATTTAAGAATAAGATTTGGATCCCGCTCCCACCACTAAGCTTTTCTTAATATACATATGTAATAAATTTATTCTCATCCGTACGCTCCATACATTGTATTAATTGATATATTTATTTTTCACACATAAAATTAGAGCATTGGGCTTTTGTTTATTTATATTATTACTTGTTTTTGAAAGCAACGGCGCTCATTAAACTTGAAAAACAATCACTTAGTTGATTTTTTTTTTTTATAAACAAAAAAAAACTAATAATAGAAAGTCTAATAAATAGTGATTCACTCCACCCCCTCCTTATGTTTGGTCAAAGAGAAAGCGTAGATTCCACGGCTATATATACTTTAGTATATACACGACTAATATAAGCACATCTCACTAGAACAAATGATATGATTCTATCTAGGACTACTACTAAGATTGTCTTTCATAAAATTATAACTATATATTCTTAAGTGCTTTTGTATACCCTCTCTTTTTTTCTTTATGGGGACGTCTTCAAATCACATAATTCAAATATTAATATTGATTCCGTTACCGAATTTCCAAAAACATCTAGATTAGTTGATATTTAAATAATTAAGGATTTGCATATAAATCAACAAATATAGATATTCTGAAATAAAAAAAATAAAAAAAAAGAAGGAAAGGAGGAAACTAAGAGAACAATAATGTTAGAGTTATAAATTATTTATCAAAATTATTTTTTTAAATAATATAACAAATAATGTTATAATATTTAATTAGTTTGTTATTTATTTAAATGATCATTTATATTTTAAAGTTATATAAATATATCAATTAATAAAAAATTGATTAAAATTTGTATATCTGGTATATAACTTTGAAGAAAAATAATCAACGAAACATATGATAATAAATGACTATAATGGTATTAAATTCTTGATCAAGGTAAAAAGAGTGCTAGATATATATATGTATGTATGGATGTCTTTGCCCAATGTTTTTTTAAGTCAGGTTTATTCTTCGAAGACTAACTTCAAGTTTTTTCAATTTTTTATAATTTAGAGAACAAGATTAACTTCAAGTCGAGAATCAATGTTTTACTCCTATATATGTAACAAATAATTACTTTAGAGGGAAAATCTTGCTTCTTTGGAAATAGATAACAAATATTCAATATAACCAGATTCCACAAGATAAAAGGTATAGCCGAAGGTAGAAGTATCATTTCCAGTTTAAATTTCTCTTAGTTCTTTTGGAATTTAGATGCTAGTAGTTCCAACTTTTTTCTAGATCTTTTCTAACATATTCCATTCTGAATGATAAACTTTTCGTTTGAAGGGTTAATTAATGCATCATATATATATATATACACACACACACATATATATTTTGTGATTATATTTATGAGAAAAAGTGACAAATGAATATACAAAGAATAGAAATGACAAATAAACAATGTGGTCCACTACAAAGGATTGTGATTTAACTATTCAATATATGTCAGCATCACCTCCAATATTTCATCTAATTAATCTATGGATGAGTTTCATACTTATTAAATTTATTGACAAGATAATTATGAATTAATATTGTTTCATTGTTTTTTTACTTTTTAAGATTATAGGGCATCATTAATTTACATCAAATAATAAATAATCATATCAATACCATAATTTAGATAAAATTTTTGAACCTGTAGCATGTTAATCTCTTGATTGCATTTTTGTAAAGGGATAAAAGACAGTAAGGAAATGTTAGGTTAATGAAAGGATAAGTTGCTCTGTCTGATGATTTGGGACAACATAATAGGCTAATTTTTATTTATTTATTTAAATTTTGTCCCGTTAAATAATTGCATGTGTCAACCTCAAATTGTTGTCACTATTATTTTCAAAAGTATGAGTAAAATTAGGCTGCCATGTTTAACATTTAAATGTCTGGTGTTGACGTCGATCTATAATATTGTTGATGGCTTTCAATAATTTTTTAAACACACTTATCGTCTTCATCATTTTTAAATTGTTGTATATGCCTGGTTTCATCGAGTTATGACATTCTGAAAGGTAAAAATAAAAAGAAAAAGAAAAAAAAGGAATCTAATACAAGTGAGTGACTTCCTTATAATTATTATTACTGGTTTAATTTGCTGAACCATTAGTTTTGGTGGGCATGATACTATAAATACCAAATTATCAATTCCTAATTTCATTAGGAGAGGACCCAAATTAGAAGGAAAAAAAAGAAAAATTAAAACCAAATAACTAACTTATGAAAAAAAAAAAAAAAACATAATTTTGTTTTGAAAGAACGAAAATAAAGAAACAGAGGGCGAGGCAATACATTAGGATTAGATTGGTATTTATAAATGGAATTAAATGACCATTTTGGTAGGAAAAAAAATGGATTTAAATGACTTTTCAATTTCTGTTTGGGTGTTGTTTTTGATTTGTTCAAGGAGTCTGGGGGAGGCAGAATGTCCTGCATTGGTGAGAGAGGATACCACTGCCTTCACGACACCTGGGTACGAAAGAGACCAAACCACGTGGCCTCGCTTAATGACCTTTGCAAATGACGTGTACGGTGGGACCACCCCCTTCTAATTTGTTCTTTTTTTTTTTTTTTTTTTTTTTTTTTTTTTGGGGGAGCAGGCACTGGCAGGACCACCAAAACCAAACAGACCGGAATGGTCAGATAATATACAAGGCTGATGTGGATCCTGTTTACCCAACGCTCACCTTCAACATGTGCATACCACGCTCTTCCAAATAAATAACCAAAATCCTCCCTTTATTTGAATTCCACAAGGAATCGCTTTTTAAAATCCTTAAAATGGGCTTTGGAAATTGGGATTCAGTGGCTGTCTTAATCACAATTATTTACTACTTTTATCAATTCAATTATATCCCCTGTTAGGAATATGAAACCCACAGGAAATAGAAACAATTTAGAAAAATAAAAAATTGGAAATTGAAATTTTTAAATATATCTCTGGATAAAAATAAATATTGTTTTTTAAGTGAAAAATATCAAAAATAATAAAGGACCTGCTAAGGAGGGAGGGACTTGGGAGTTTTTTTGACTCAGATGTATGCCACGCGCGTCAGGTCCGGCCTCCAACCCAAAAAATAGTAACGAAAGCAGTATACATCATGAAGAAAACGGTACATGAGTGCTCAGTACACATGGACCCGGTGGCATTTATGTAATATATGTGCATTTCCAAGGTCAAAATTCAATTGCCAAAAACAATCCAAAAAAAAAAAAAAAAAGAAAATCTCAAGAAGGAAAACCAACAGCGAAATTTTTGGAAAAACCGAAAATTCTCCTGCCGGGTTTACACGAGCCAGTCCCGTTGCCTGCCACGACCCAGACAGAGAAAAAGACGGCGAAAGTATAACCCCGTTAGGACGTGAAGGTTTCCGTCAAGCTGAACAAAACGGACTCCGTTACTTCAATGCCTTCACTCACGGTTCCGCATGGCGCCGTCAAACCCGTTACTTTTTCCCTGACGTGATGTGATAATCATCGCCTTAAGACGGGATTAATTTTCTCAGCCGCCGTTATCAGACGGTTATTAGTGGCTTTTTCAAAAGTCTTCCGTACCTTATTACTGTGAATTCCTATCTACAGTATTATAACTACGACTGCTTATCGTTTAACCCATTCAATTATGAACGAAACGGCTATTAGTATTGGTTTGAGTGTGAACCAAATAGTTTCGATATAAATTGATTTTGGGCTTTTTTTTTTTAAGAAAAACCAATAATCCAGTTAAACCGATTTGGCTCCCTGATGGTATTTGAGAAATTTTCATACGTTTTTTTATTGTTGATTAAAAAAAAACGTTTAATTTACATCCAATTTATCATATTTAAAAAAAAATTGTTTCAAAATTGAATATTTTCAGAGGTTTTTTTTTTTTGGTAACAGAATATTTTCAAAGGTTAATTTTTATATATACATGATTGAATAGACTTTTTATTAATTTTAATCTCGGACCAATATAATTTTTTTTAACAAAGATAACAAAGTCTAACAAATACAATAAGTTTAATTGGAAAATTTAATAAAAATGCTCATGGTGAGACAATGTAGTACTAATGTCTACTCCTCTTCTAACTTTAAATTATTCAATAATTATAAAAGGAAAAATAAAAAAAGACCAATATAATGTCAATTTAATCCTTAATTATACTTATTATTGGTTGTCTTAGAGACGACTGAAACTCGAGTCATAGGTATTGAAAAATTTATGAAATTTATTCTATTTTATATGGACTAAACATAGAAATTCATAACTAAAACACTAAGAAACTATACAAGGGAGTTTTTTTTTTTTTTTTTAATATATATTAAACATGAATAATACAGCCATAATATTTTATATAAGAAAACCGATGTCACGCAACTCTAATTGGCGTAAGAACAATTCGGTGAACTTTTTCTCTTAGTTGGAGTCATGATCAAACTTTCCTAATTCATTGCCAGGGGCAACTTTCCCTGCTCATTGCATTCTTTTATCTTCAACCTCAAATCTGGTTATTAAATTTTAAATCCGTAATAATAATGGAAACATTATTTTTACTTTCTAAATATACACTAGACAAGCAATCAAAACTCAACTTTTGTTCTTCCTCCATTAACACGTAATTATTTTTCATATATGATCATTATTTTGATTTATTTATTTTTCTTTTTTTTTTTTTGCATTTCTACAGTTCGACTCATTATTTTTTGCATCACTATGAAATTTTGGTCACTTCCTCGTCTAACACTTACAATGATCAAAATGCCACCATCAACCAATATATGTACAAATGCAAGGTTAGAGAATTGGGTCCCCACAACCTAATAAAAAAACATGTGGATACTTTTATAATGGTCACCCCCCCGCCTCCTAAACACATACATAATAATAAAATTGAATTAGTGTATAAGGATCAATGACTTTTTCCGAGGCTAAATTTATGTTCATCCTTCGTGTTGATGAGGTGGCCCAAAGATGGATGAGTGCTTTCTTTTGATTACTGCAGAGATTGTCACAGTGTAAGCCTAAGCACTAGACTCTAAAACTCCAAAAGAAAAGAGAGAGAGACTAGAGTTAAGAGAGATTATAATATGACTCAAGAGAAAAGCAGTTTTTGGGGATTTGGCAACGTCGATTCAGGTTCTAAGATAGATAGAGAGACAGAGCAACAACAACAATAACAACAAGAAGGACACCAACAATAACAACAACAACAAGACCCGGAAGAAAGAGCTTCACGAAGAAAATACAAAACAAAGCGGTTTTGGGTTTTGCTTTACTTCTGAGAATAGCGGTTTTTTGGAGCTGAGAAGACAAAGCCAAAGAGGTTTCGTAACTGAAACAGAGAGACCCAGATAGCACAAGCTATTAAAAATCACAGCCGTTACAGAGCCAAAGAAAAACAAATAAAAAAAAAAAAAAACCGAAAAAAAGAAATAGTACGGCTGCTGCTGATAATTATGATTGCTTGCATAACCGTCCTGTCTGTTTAGCCTTTATTTATTTCAAATTTTTTTTTTCTTTTGTCTTCTGGGTCTTCTTGTTCGTAAATGGGGTAGGCTATTATGTCCAACAGTGCGTGAATAGGCTGGTTTTACTGCTCGAGCTTTTTGCTTTGTTTCAGTAGCTTTTAGTTTGTCCTGGTACGACACTCTCTTTGTGGAGTTGTTGGGGTTTGAATGGCGCATCGCGAGGGTTGTTCGACGACTTCTAATGCGGAAACAGGTGGGTTAATTTCTGCGTTTGGTTTTTGCTTGGTTGCCGAGAAACTTGAGCAGAGCCATAAGCTATATTATATGGAAATGTGAAAGGCTTTACATTTTCTAGTTTTTCTGGTAGCCAGAGGCCAAAAAAAAAAAAAAAAAAAAAAAAAAGAAAAAGGTGTGGAAAATATGAAAATTTCGAGATTAATTTTTTTGTTTTAGTTCTAGACTTCTAGTGCTGGAGGATGAGGGTAATAGTTGTTCAAGACTCAAAAAGTCTTTTGGTGGATTATGATCTTTCACTGAAGGGTGATGATACATCTGTTGTACAGTATATATTTTTGTATGGGTTTTGAGATTGTTGTTTTCTTCCCTGGATGTTCTCTCCTTTTCTATTTTTTTATTTTTTTATGTGGTGAATTTCCATGGAATTTCTCAGTAACCAAACAGAGCATGAATTTTCTAGTCTCATTTAATTTTCCCCATCACTTATGGTGATTTCTTTTTACACTTCTTTGTGTTGAGTAGGTTTCAAAGGTGATGATCTATATGTAGAGCTATGGAAGGCATGCGCAGGACCTCTGGTGGAGGTACCTCGGCCAGGCGAGAGAGTTTTCTACTTTCCTCAGGGTCACATGGAGCAGGTAAATGCTTTCAAGTCCTCTGTTTTTGTTTCCGTTTTTTCATATAAAATGAATCAATTTGTTTTCAGGAAATATTATATCTATTTTGCGGTTTGAAACTGCTGGGTTTTGCAGTTGGAAGCATCAACAAATCAAGAGTTGAATCAGCAAATCCCTCTTTTCAATCTTCCTTCTAAGATCCTTTGTCGTGTGCTCAACATTCATTTCCTGGTATGCTATTTCTGATCTTAGTTTCCTTATTAAATGTTTGTCTTTTTTAAGAAATTTCTTTTGCATTTTGTGATTTTATCTGAATTCTTTTACACTATTTTAGGCAGAACAAGAAACAGATGAAGTTTATGCTCAGATCACTTTGCTCCCGGAAGGAGATGTGAGAAAAAAAAACGTTTCTCTTGGTCTTATTTATTATTGTTTTTATTCCTACCTTCTCTGTTTTGGTTGCTGAGAAAACACGGTGAGAAAAGAAATTGAAGTTCAAATTGAGTTTTGGGCTCATGTAATTTATGTTAAAATTGTTTCGGTTGGATATGTCCTTTACCATTTAATGAAAAGACGGGAAATTTCGTAATCAACTTTAAATGAAAAGATGGGTAATTTCACTTCTTTTCATTTATTTTCTTGTTTTTTTCCCCAAAAAAAAAAAAAAAAAAAAAGCAACCGGAAAGTCATTAGATCGGAAAGGAAAAAAAATAAAAATAAGAATAAAAATAAAAATAAAAGGCATCAACCTTAAAAGTGCAATAGATAAATGGAATTTTTATTTTATTTATTTTTTAATTTTTATGATTTGGGGTCGACTGTGGATATTCTACAGCAAAATGAGCCAACGAGGCCTGACCCATGCCCACCTGAGACAACAAGGCCTACAGTACATTCGTTTTGCAAGATTTTAACAGCTTCTGATACAAGCACCCATGGGGGCTTCTCCGTACTTCGGAAGCATGCTACTGAATGCTTGCCTCCGTTGGTAACAATTTGTTCTAACACTATCTCTGTTGCATTTACAGTTTTATTGACTGGTTGGAATTTATTTATATCTTACATTTTTCTTTAGGACATGACACAAGCAACCCCAACTCAGGAATTGGTTGCCAAAGATCTTCATGGTTATGAGTGGAAATTTAAACATATTTTCAGAGGTATGGATTTGAAAATTTGCTTTCTGATTTGATTTCTAGTTCTAGTTATTACAAGTTGAAGTTTGGCTTTTGAACAATTTATCCAAATTACAAACCATAATTATGTGGCATGTCGAATGATAGGAACTGAACTTGTATTGATTAAAAAGCTTACTTTTGTCTAAACTGAATGATTAGGGCAACCTAGGAGGCATTTGCTTACTACGGGATGGAGTACATTTGTCACTTCCAAGAGATTGGTAGCTGGGGATGCTTTTGTATTTTTAAGGTTATGACTCGTTCTATTTGATTTGTTTTGTTGTTTTGATTATGAAGAAAGCTATTTGTTGGTTTAGAGTTGGTTATCACAACCTCTTTTTCAGGGGTGATAATGGAGAGCTACGAGTTGGTGTTCGTCGTCTTGCTCGTCAACAGAGTCCATTGCCATCATCTGTGATATCAAGCCATAGCATGCATCTTGGAGTGCTTGCAACTGCTTCTCATGCTGTTCTGACCCAAAGTCCTTTTATTGTTTATTACAAGCCGAGGTTTGATAGGTTTCTTTCTTCTTTAGTTTTTCATGTGTTGTAGTGTTTTAACATTCTGTTTAGTAGCAACCTTCTACTTGTGTTCTCTTTTCCAGGACTAGCCAGTTCATTATTGGTCTAAACAAATATCTTGAGGCCATGAACAATAAATTTTCAGTTGGTATGCGCTTTAAGATGAGGTTTGAGGGAGAAGACTCACCAGAGAGAAGGTATGTGGGATCAATTTTGGTATTTGAATAGAATATTGTCTTATTATCTTCCCTGGTTGTGCATTTTACCCTTACTGTCTGTTCAGGTTCACGGGAACTATTGTGGGCGTTGGAGATGTGTCTTCTCAATGGTCAGACTCTAGATGGCGGTCTTTGAAGGTAAAAATGTTATTCAAATTTAGCTGGAATGCTGATTTATTGATTATTGCCTCTTATTACTGGCTTCATATGTTTTTCCCTTTAGGTTCAATGGGATGAACATGCAACAATTCAAAGGCCCGACAAGGTTTCTCCTTGGGAGGTAGAGCCTTTTGTAGCTTCTGCTTCATTAAACCTACCTCAACCAGTGGCAAAAACCAAAAGGCCTCGTCCTGTGGAAATTCCTTCATCTGGTATGAGAATCTACTGCAGTAAGTTCTTTTCAATTCACAGTTGGTTTTTCATAATGTTTTAACGTGTAATTGGTATGTAGAAATTACTACCAATTCAGCTGCTTCAGCTATTTGGTATCATGGATCAACCCAGTCTGCAGATTTAACCCAGCTAGGAAGTGTTACTGAAGTACAAAGCACTGATAGCCAAGTTGTCTGGCCTATGCGGCAGAAAGATATCAGTAGCAGCAACTACTATAGCTCAATGGTGCGGTCAGAATGCGTCTGGCCTTCTTCTCCACGTGCGAATATTTCTTTAAACCTTTTTCCGGACTCAACAGAAGAGAACAAAACTGTTTCTACAAGGTCTTTGCTCTCTGGTAATGCATCTCCGGTTTTGTCAAGGCCAATGTATGGACCAACACATGACAAGGAGGAAAAAGGGACACAATCCGAGGCTTCTGTAGGTTGTTGGCTGTTTGGAATTAATCTGACGGGCAACAGTTCTCCTTCCTCTCCTCCTGAGAGAGAGCACATGTCCTCGGTTATGGTGTGCTCCAGTGCCAAGGGATCTACTACAGTTGCTGCATCTGAAGCTGATAAAGCCCAGAATCAGGATGTTTCAAAGCTTTCAATGGAACAGAAGCAAGTGATATCAGAGCTAACACCAAAGGAGTTCCAACCCAAGAACAGCATGGTGTTCTCTTCAAGAACTCGTACCAAGGTAAAATGTATATTTGATTGGTTCAATTTTAGAGTTTAGCACCACATCAAGCAGGTATTTTCTAATAATGTAACCTTCATTGTTTGTTGAAAAAGGTGCAAATGCAAGGGGTAGCTGTTGGCCGTGCCGTGGACCTGAACACATTGAAAGGGTATGATGATCTCATAGATGAACTAGAGAAAATGTTTGAAATCAAAGGGGAGCTTCGTCCACCGAACAAATGGGCCATTGTTTTTACAGATGATGAAAACGACATGATGCTTGTGGGTGATGATCCATGGATGTAAGTAACTTATAAAATTGTCTTCTCTTCCATTTAATAGTTACTCAATTGGAGCCATATTTTAGGATTGTTTTTGTTACAAAATGCAGAGAGTTCTGTAAGATGGTGAAAAAGATCTTCATATTTTCAAGTGAAGAAGTGAAGAAAATGAGTACGTTCAAGCTTCTTGCATCATCATTGGAGTGTGAAGGAACAGTAGTAAGCTTGGATTCGGAGCATAGAGCTGAAACTTGATAAGTTGGGGTTCCCCCCTAATTTAAGTTACATGATTTCAAATCTTTTGCCCTTTTTTTTTATTTTTATTTTTTTTTTATTTGGTTGTTGGGGAACGGTTTGCTCATATTTTTGGAGCTTACGTAAGGAAAAAGGCAGAAGATAGCTTAGAGTTGGGTTTTGATGGAAGGGTTAGGCTTGTCCTTCTAGTTAAAAAAAAGTAGAGCTCTGCTTAAAATCAGGGTTAGACATGCAATTTGTGAATACCTTCCTTGTTGCGTGGTTTGGTTTACATCGATCAGCGTGTAAAATACATCTATATTTGCATTTTGAATGTCAGTTTAGTTTTTGGGTCTCTGTTGCATGGAAAATTTGGACATTGAACAATTTTTATTTTTTTTTTGGTCCTCTCCAAAAGGAGGAAAAGTCGGGACATGTTTCTAGTATATTTCTTATTTCTTTTTTTTTATTTGCTAAAGGTTTCCAGTATATTTCTTTGAAACATGTTTTCAGTATATTGATTATATATACTGGACCCAGGAGTGTCGGCAAAGAAATATTCAAGGTTGTAGCACATCATCCAAATTACTATTTCGTGGCCCTATATTGTACCATCAACCTATAAAAGAGATACATTGCTATGGTTTTCAATAATTCGAATGAGTGGTTTTTGTACCTTATTATTATTTTTTTTTTTTATGGTAAATGTGGTTATTATGGTCTTGGACTTTTTTAGTTGGTACATCTGCTGCAAAATGTATGGTGTCCCATACAGTGTATGAGGTGCTTGTAAACAGGGATATAATGGTTTTTGGTAAATGAGTGCAATTTGTTAGTGGGTCTGAAAGTCATAGTATTTTTCAAATTCTATATGATTTGTTCTTTTTAGTTTTTTTGATCGAGTAGGAAAGGGAAAATAGGAAAGAAGCAAAGTGGAATGGTGTTGTGTGGAAGCTGAAATGGTTGAGATGTTAGAGAGAGAGAGAGAGAGAGAGGGGCTTGGCTTTTAGGTCAAGTTGTCTAAATTGGGGAAGCAAGAGTTGTTATCACAGAGATTACTTCTTCTAAAGGAAATTTTCATGGAGAAAGAAGCAACTATTATAAAGTATGAAATCAATTTGACAACGATGTTCAGGACATGGGGAGCTTTTATTATTGTCTGCCAACTTCTTTTTGGCAATGTTGGAGCCTGCCTCTCTGTTTTTTGTTTTTTGTTTTTGTTTTTGTTTTTTTTTTTTTTTAATTATATATTTTTTAATGACGTCTAATGTCTACAACGTGAAACTCTTCAATTGGTTGGGATAAAAAGAAAAAAAGGAAAATTAATATATAAATTTATTGATTTTTTCTAGTCAAAAATTACATGCGGGACTGGCCTATCAAACTAGGAAAGTTGAAATGTGCTCAGAAAATGGAGAGGAACCATTGGAAATATTGTGTCACACATTTGGAGAAGCATACAGTGTGTCACAAATCATCATAGGGCGTTGAGGAAAAGGAAAGATTAAAGCAACTTTAAAGTGGTTTCAGAGCAATTTCTTGGCAGTTTCTTATGAGCAACCTTTTGGTTTATACATTTATTATTATTATTTTCTACAAGGATAAACCAATTATCTATGGTACTAACCGTAACACTGGGTTTAACGGAATTTGACTTATTGCGTGGTTATAACTGTAGAAGATGATGTAATTTTTTGATGTTTGACTGTTTGTTGCTTGCAGGAGTAAAACAAATCGAAATAGAAGCCTAAAATAATGAGTTGGTATATATTATTCAGAAATTAAACAGGAAAAAATCCATCATAATTAATATATAAAATTATCTTTTGCTTGCACAGTTTGTTGCAGAAGATCAAAGTTTACTTGTAAAATAATAATAATAATAATAATAAAATATATTTAGAAGCTAAGTTTATGTATCACATTTTTGTGGGGTGATAGAACATATCAAATCCGGAATAATGATTACGTTGAGCTTGAAAGTTTTTAAGCTACACAAACATTTTTTTTTCCTTAATTAAGAGGAACTGAGAAGTTTATCTTGCAAAGGTGAAGCTCGACACTCTTATCTGCTACATTCGGAACTAATCTTCCGAGTAAATAATTCCATAATTATTTGTCCACCCAAATTGAAACAAATCGCCATGGCCCATTCATAATATAAACACACTATATAGGGCCATGCTACCATTAGGACCGACCTGATGTTACTGAGTCCGATCCAAAAATGTGAAAAAATGTATGGCCGTTAGATCAAAACGGATGGTTCAGATTACGCCCTTCCTCTGCTCCTCCCAAAGCTCTCTCACGTGCCTATCCTTCTTCTTCTCCCCCGTAAGGTGTTTCGTTTTCCTCTCTGTCTCTTCAAAACACTGTCCGTTTACTGTTTATTTTTCTGAAACCAAACCCACCACAGAAGAGGGGAAAAATAGGAAAGGTTCCATTGAAATTCAAGTGAAAAGGGCGGCTTGGGATTGTTATCGGCGGCTTTGGATGCGGATCTGGTAGTTGAGCATCAAATCGAGGTGGCAATGGGCTCTATGCCAGGAATTATGGGTTTGAGGAAGCTCTGTTGGTTAGAGCATGAATTCATAAAGAACATGACTTCATTGGGTTCTAGAAAGTTTAGGAATATTTTTAATTTTGGATTCTCAAGTTTAAAGCTTACAAGATTGTGCCTTGAAAGTGATTTTAGAAGAAAAAAAAAAAAAAAAAAATTTCTGGATGTTTGATTTGACTTGATGATGTTGGTAATGGAAAGTAATTGTGGTTTTGTTGTTTTTCTCTCTCTTCATTTCCTTATGTACTAATACTTGGGTATTCGAGGATTTAACTTTTTAAAGTTTGCTCGTTGGTGTTTTCATAATATGTAAATCTAATACCATTAATAATTATTTTTGAATGGCAGAAAACGACAACATCATCTAATCAAATTAAACACCCAGAATTGAGGAAACTATTTGAAATATACTAATAACTTTTTGATAGTTTTTTGCTGGAGAATTGAAAATATATGCTTAGGATTAAAAACTTCTATCGGAAATCCATTTTGGAGAAGGCAAGATATGGAAAAGGAGCAACGACCTATTACGGGAAACAACAAACCCTTTGGACTTTAATCTTTTTTGCCTCTTTGGTGGTGGGTTTTGTTTTAGAAACAGTAGACAAACTGTGTTTTGGAGAGAGAAGAGGAAAACGAAACAGCTTTTGATGTGGAAATTTGATACTCGTGGCATTCAGAGAATGGCAATGGTCAGTACTCCGGGAGTACTAGAAATTTGTTCAGATCAAGGATTTGAAGATCCTTGTAGAGGAGAAGAGGAAGAGTGGAAGGAGAAGACATGAGAAAGGGAATGCAGGTGAGAGAGCTTTGGGAGGAAAAAAGGAAGGATGTAATCTGAACCATCCGTTTTTATCTGACGGCCACACATTTTTTTACATTTTTGAATCGGATACAATAGCATCAGGTCAGTCCTGAACATAGCATGACCCTATATATAAATATAGGGAGATTACATACCTATTAAGTGGAGTGGAAACCATGCAAATATTATGTTAGAATAAATATCTTATTATTTGGCATTTAAAAGATGTGTGTAAAAAAGCTGGTGCTGCATTTCAGTTCTATTTTTATTTTTAAAATAGAAACACAAAATAGGTCAGCTTAACTCATGCAGAAGTTGGGTTGAGAAGTGTAACTATAGGATAATTTTGGTCCAAATTGGCCTATTAATAAGCTCAACCTAATTAATGGGCCTACCAAGCTCTCTGGCTTCTAAGCCCAAACTACGAGATCGGTTTTGGGCTTTTAGCCAATAGTTTTGGTGACTGACCTCATCCGTTCTACAATCACGTGGTGTTTCGTTTTGTGGCATATGTGTGTGTATGTATATATATATATGTTGTTCATTGAACTTTAATTATTGCTCTCTCCAATTATTGAAAAGGGCAATAATTTTAACATGAATAGTTTATACTTTTCCACCAAAAAAAAAGAGGGAAAAAAAAAAAAAAAGAATAGTTTATACTTGAGTAAGTTATGTAATGGGGTTAGTTAAATTTCCTTCGCAAAGCCAAAGCAAATGAACCAAAACACACTGGATTTGGCTCATTCTAGGAACAGCATTAGCAACCATTATCACTATTCATGATGTTGTTAGCTTTATGATTACATGGAGAACTGACCCCACTTTCGCCATTTTCACAACTCCTTTATCTTCTTTTCTCACCCATAAACATTTTTATCATGTCAAAATTAATAGGCTGAAAAAGATTTTGATTTGTTTTACATGGAGCCAAAAGCTCGCACTGTGCTCCTTTCCTTTTAATGCTGGTTTCTTGTCATTGATGGAGAAAAAGTACCACTCTATTTGATGCACGAGGGGAGGGACAATAAAGGAGCTGGAGATGGTAGTGGGTTTTTCCTTTTTCCTCTTAAGTAATCAAAAAAAAAAAAAATTAAATGGAATTAGATCTCTCAAGTCATAAGAGAGATAAAGGGTACTTGGATCTTGTTTTGCTAGAAAAGATCTTGTCCCAGCAATCTTTTCTTTAATTAGGAAAATGACTGATTGCTTATTTTATTTCCCATTTGACTTTTGCAACCCAATGTGCGTATCAGCAATAACCACGGCCCAGCTCATTACTGATAATTGTATGTGCGTTTACCGGTTCTGCATGAAGAGTTCGACATAATTAAAACGAAATGAAGTGAAATTTGGTGAAATTTCTTATCAAGACCAGACTTCTACCAAAAAATTCCATCTTTATATAATTTTTTCATAAATTTTTAATGTATAATTAAATTTATAATAAAAAATTAAAACTTTAAATTATATTTAATTATTTTAATTTTACCACACATTAAAAAACCATATAGAAATAAGATCACTTTTTTTTTTTTTTTTTTTTTTAACTCCTTCCAATTGTTGATTCATGGGGTAGCAGAGGTAAATTTTACCACAAATGGAGGCATTGCAATATTTCATTGTGAAAATGGAGGAAGAGAGGGTTTTAGACCCACTTAACCTAGCTCTGTCTTCTTCAAATCCAACATAAAGATAGAGATAATATCTGTTACTTGTACTCAGAATATTCTAAAGACGAGTTTTCATATATTTATGAAGCTCTGTATGTATACATATGGAGTTACCCCTCTGTATGGTATATCCACCGCCAAGAGAGAGTGGGATCACAAAATGTGTTAGCTAGCAATGAGGAAAAATATTGACTTGTCTGAAACGCTACTTGATGGATCCAAGTAGAGTCCAAGAACTCCAGGGTCAAAGAAAAAAGGGGATTTATTTTCAATCACACGTTGGTATCCAATGCATTGCATTTACTCAACCAGGATCAGGTGTGCTCATTAGCATTGTGGGGCTTTGACAAATCAGTATCAGCTTCTGAATTCCTATGATTTTCTGCAACAACTCTTTGTTTGATTGGAAGAGAGATAAGGCGAAAGGAGAAAAAAAAAAAAAAATTTATGTGAATCAAGTCCTGTCCTTATTTACTGCTAAAACGGAAAAAATAAAAAAAAAAGAAAAAAAAAAGAAAAAAAAGAAAAAAGAATTTCTGTCCTTACTCTCTCATTTACTGAAAAGATAAGATATATATTTACATATATATATATTTTTGTTTTGTGAAAAGAAGAGAAGATGTATTGTTGCTTTACAACACTCCCACAGTGACAGTAATTTAACTTTAACCTCAAGAATAGGTTTTCTTGAAAGTACACATTATTTTAAGAACATTACAAGTTACTATTTGTGGATCTTAGCAAGGTCACTGCCTGGTATACATATCCAAGCTGTTACTTTTCGTTTTCTCTTTTTTTCCCAATTATGCATAAAATTTGTTATAACGTGGTAAAAAAAAAAATAAAAAAAAAATGTGAACCTCTCATAACAACAATATTAAATCTGTAAGGGATATATTTGGAGAGAAGCTCATGATATAGAATATAGGGATGCACTTTTAGTATACTTGCTCTGCAGTGAAGGACAAGGCGACTGAAAGGGATGGCTTTTTCCTTTTAGACTCTCCTTTTTCTTCATCACTGTCCCCTCTCTGGTTCTAGTCCGCCAAATTATTCAGTCTCTTATAAACACCAATCTCTTATTATTTTGCAACTCTCTAGAAAGCAAAACACAAAACGCGGTTTTTATTATTATTATTTTTTTAGGCAAATGGGATCTGAAGCAGAGCCAGAGTCAAGCTCCACACCGAAGCTGCCTCTGTTTTCACTCCCACCACCAATGCAATCGCCAGAACGTCCTGGAATGCTAACCCCACCACTCTACGCCTCTGTATCAGTACCATTTAGGTGGGAAGAAGAGCCTGGAAAGCCAAGAACTTGCAATGCTCTAGCTACCATTTTCAATCCCACAGACATAACCCCAAAGTGCTTAGAACTTCCTCCAAGGCTTTTGTTGGATACAAAACTTCCTTCACCCACCACTGTCTTCGAAGGTCCTTACGTGAGCAGGTCAAGATTTCAGTCATCTTCTTTTAGGATTGGTAAAGAGTGTTATGGTTCTTTTAGTCCTGAGAGAGGGAGGCTTGGTGCTATGGTTCTTAGCAAGAAAGGAGTCAAGGAAAGAGGGTGGTTTGGTTCATGGAGGAGGAGAGTGATAAAGGGTAATAAAGATGTCGGTGGTGGGAGTAGTTATGTTTTTCCATCTTCTGTGGACAGAGAGAATGGTGATGGTGGTGGCAACGAGGGAGAGAGGGAGAATACCGGTGGAAAGGTGAAGATGACAAGGATTAGAAGAGGTGGGAGCTTCTCTAATATTACCTATCCAAGGTCTTCCTTCTGGGTAGGTTTCTTTCTTTCTATCTATTTTCTTTTTTAATTTTTTAATTTTCTTTTATCTTTTTCACTTAGATTTGATTCTATACGTGCATAGGAATCCTTGAATTGTGGATTGGAGGGCATGGGTTAACCTTCTTTCTTCATAAATTCATTTTTCTGTTTCTGAATAATAGATTTCATTTAGTACTCAAATTTTAAATATAAATTCCATCATAATGAGTTAGCTGAATCATGAATAATTGGAGTACTTGTGGTTGTAATGGTTTGCTGGAAAAGTCATATTTACAGAGCATTAATATGCTTTGATAAATTGCCTACTTTTGCGGGCAAAGTCTCTGCAAGTGGATAAGTGGCCCAATTTCCCGCCCAAGCCGTGGCAGATTTTTCAGGTCAACTTTAGTAGGTTTCGCAGAAGTAGGTAGGAATCGAGTAGGGTTGAGAGAGAATATGTTGCCTGCCTAAATCTAAAGAGAAAAAAGAAAAAAAATCTCTATTTCCTAAGAAATTGAATTTGCACTCTATTTTAGTAACAATGGAATTCTCTGCAGGAAACCATCTATGAGGGCTTGAAGCATGCAGTCCCATGGAAGAGCAGAAAACTGAAGAATGGATTCTGATTGAGATTCTACTCTGAGGACTCCAAGTTACGTCTATATCAATTATCGGATAGACTGAAAAAGTCTGATATCTTCCAGCGTTTTCTTTTACCTCTTTAGCTTCATACCTTAACAACTGGAGCGTTTTTAAATAGCCTGTTATCTTCAAAACTTTATCTCCGGTATGTATATTATGGTCTATGTTATGTAACCCAACTCTAAATATAGAATCAATTTTTATATATTTTAGAATTATCATCATAAATCTGTATTCATTTTCACTTCTAACTTGTAATTTCATTACTTTCAAAAATAAATAAACTTGTAATTTCAATCAATGCCTACATGCGCTCGTCTTTATTATTTGTCAAAACAAATATATACATCTCAAATGTCGCAGGTAATTTATCAAAATATGATTATCACATTTATAGTGAATGCAGCTAAACATCTGCAATTAAAGTTTATCTCAAATTTGCTTGTTGCTTGGGGTGCAAACGCATTGAATTTGATTTGACAGCAACGACTAATTTAAAATAAAATTAACAGTGAAAAATATAAACCATTGGATTGACAAGTCCGAAATATATTGTATTACCCTGGTTAAATGAACTTCAAATTTCATAAAATCAACCTGGTTCTAAAACCATTCATACGCTTACACGTAACATACATAAAAAAGGAAGACATTTCAACAGCCCGAATCACTTAATTCTCCATAATCATTGTAAGCTTATTTAATCGCAAATGGGAATGAAAAATGTCCAAAAGCTTGGATTCTTGGAAATTAAGTCATCCGCATCATCATTGTTTCTTACCCGTCATACCTGCAACAACCTGCAATATTTTCAACATTTGAACATTGTTTTAAAAGGGGTTGATAACAAGAACGTGTAAATCAAAAACCATATAAAAAAACATGCATATGAAATCGAATAGTTAGTAAAACAGACTTCCCTCCAGTCTATAAACCTATTTATTGATAAGCAAATTACCATACTGTTGCTGGAATGGATGCATGTCAACATTTGTATTGTGCTCGGTCTATGTGCTTATTTCAAGATGCAATTAAACCAAACACCCCATTCTCAAATAAGTAGAAAAAAAGATACATATGAATGAGAGTAGAATTTATATACTCTGCATTACATGTGGCTTCAAGGATACAAGAAGACAGGACTAAAATTTCCTACTCAAACTGATTCAATGGAAGTGGAGTAGTAACAAGAAATTATCACTTGATTTATATAACAGTTTACAGTTGATCTACTGATTCAGGATTCCGATTTCCTTATTCTTTCATCTTAATTTAAAGCATGTTACCAAATCGGGTGAATCTATTTCAAAAGGCTTGGTAATGGCAT
This sequence comes from Ziziphus jujuba, assembly GCF_031755915.1. NCBI lineage: Eukaryota > Viridiplantae > Streptophyta > Magnoliopsida > Rosales > Rhamnaceae > Ziziphus > Ziziphus jujuba. The sequence continues at coordinate 2,974,972 of NC_083385.1, read as the reverse complement.
TGAGATAGTTAAGGCTAAAGATACAAGGTGAAAAGGCCACTGCGATCCACATTTGTTAGATTCTTTGACTACATAGCATGTTGAAGATGAATATGTTTCTTAACTAACAAAATAGTCACTTACACCCAAATTGGTAATGAAAAAGTTCACAAGAATGACAACACAAAAGAAGCAAGTGATCCAACAAAAAAGAGTTGTATAATTAGGTAAGAAATGGTGATCACAAAATGAAATAAGAGCATATTAAACACTTACATCGCTTAAAACAGGCTGAGGAACTTGTTTGGATGCTTCATAAGAATCCAGGATGGGCCTTACCACTGCTGGAAGGAAAAGTCCTGAAATTTTAACATCATATAATCAGCACTTTGTTAATCACCCTCTCGAGTCAAACAAATACCCATAATTATTATCACTAGCAGCATCAAAACAAGGCATTTCTACCCATTATTGAATCTAACTAAATAAAAAAAAAAAAAAAAAACCTAAAATCTGTAAACTATAAGCAGGAAAAATGGGGGGGTGTGTAGAAACCAAATTCATGAAAAGCTCATGGCTTTTCGGATACTTATTTCTTGGCATTGAAACTCTAATATATCTAATCTGGTTGTGGCAATGACCTCTGGTGTTCGAATTGAGCCAAAAGTCTGTGGGTAGATAAAATCGCCCACCCCAAATTTAACATAATTTCCAAAACAAACACCTCCATGTATCCAATGCATAGAAAAGAAACAAAAGGCCAATCAAATTGTGAGGAAAAAATTAAAATAAAAAAGCATCGAAAAAGTTAAGGGTTTTATGAGAGCAAGTGCAAAAATGAGGGGGTTACCAACGCCGGCGATAAAGCAGGAAGCTGCGACGACTGGCTCTTGGGCTATGAACATCCTCAACTTCTCCATCACCGCCATTGATGTGTGTGTGTGTGTGTATGCGAATTGAGGGCTTTCCACTTGAATTTTGGTTTGCCTGCGTCTCCGACTCTTGAGTGACGGGAGCGATGCTTGGAATGGATTTGGATCCCCTTGCAAACTACCGCTGGGACGTAACGGGTCGGATCTATCTGCGAACTCTCAAATTATTCGATTCGATTTGACTACCCAAATCCGATATCAAACCATCGATATATATATATTTTTTTAAATTTTTTATTACAATAACTTCCTCATATAATTTTCAAATCAAAGCATAAAGTAAAAATGTGAATGGCTTGGCAAGTGAATTAATTTTATTTGTCCAACAATCGAAAATTTGCTTAGAGTGAAACGGCAATTCTTTGTTTTTTTGTTATTTAATTTATTTTTGCGGGTGGTAGTAAAATACAACATTTATTGTCAAATCGCATTTAAATTTGATGACCAACATACGACAGGTGGATTAAATAATGTCAATTTTCAACTATGCATGCCCCTCGACTCTCCGTCCACCCTCTGCTCATGATTTTATTTATTTATTTATTTATTTTTTACATATGACATAATTTTTTTTTCCAGCAATAATTTTCAACTACAGTGTTGTACTGGAAATTTCGGATTCATTAAATTATATGTTTTAATTTTTTTTCCATGCTTTATTTTTTGATACTTTTTTTTTTTTTTTGGGTTAATGTTTCAATGATAGTTTAATGACTTGTACACCTCAATATTTTTTTTAACAGATTCTCAAACCTAACAATTTCAGTTCAGAATCTTGAGTAATGATGAATTGTTGATGGGGAAGAATCTTTGTTATTACAAGATTTTAGAAGGGCGTTGTGAAAATTACAATTACCAATTGATAAGTAGAAACCTATTACTAAAAACTTGCCTACAATTATATGATTTTTGATCCCAGAAACTAGTCTTGGAACCATTATATCTTTCCTTCATTTTTCCCCCCTAATCATATGGAAACAAAAGGAAACAATAATAGTTGTCGAAAACAAGGAAATGAATTGGATGAAGCTTCAGAAACTTGTTCTTTTACCCCAATATTTACAAGCACAATCTCATGAAATCATTTGTACAACAAAGTATATTGAAAAATCTACATACAAGAGAACCGAAACAACAAAAACAAAATAGAAATTACTCACCTACCCAACTTCCCTTTCAAACCAGTAATCACAGAAACCATGAAAAGATTTGTTCAGAAACTAAGCAGCCTAGCTAGAAAGAAGGTAACATCCAACCCACCGTCCATCCCAAGAACAAACCAGCACCAACAAGACTCAATCCCAATGCCAAAGCAACAGCGTATTTGGTAATATCATGGCACGGTCGGCCTAGCTTGCATCGTTTGCTCTTGGCACCTTTACGCCAGCTCTTCCTTGGTTTCCTTTTCAATCCTTTGTAAGACATCCATGGAAGAACCAATGGGAACATCGTGGAAATTTGCTGATCGTTGTTTTTAACTTGGATATAAAGGGTTTCTAGCTGCAGTAATCGAAACCATTGTTTATAAGCAAACAGTTGTGAGGCTTGTTTAAAGAAGAGAGAAAATATGTGCTCCTTGTCAGCATAAGCTTGCTTTGCTGCTTTCTCGGCTTCTCTTGCTCGAGTTTGAGAATGGCAGAGAGCTTCTATCAGCTGTGCTTTACTAAGCTCCCCTTCAGCTAGATCTAGTTGCGTCTCTGTGGAATTACTCTGGAGGGTTGCAGTGGGGCTGCTTTTGAGGTCGCAGGTGTCCCAACAAAATTAAAGCTTAAGAATTTATGTATGAAATAAGAAAAGCATATGAAATAACTGATATAGCCAGGGAAACTTTAATCCAAATAAGTACCTGAAAGGTTTGTTGGAACCATAATTGTTGAGCTCCTTTTCGGTTAAAAACTCCTGTATTTCGTGCTTTCTTCGAGAGTTAGCAAAGCCCTCTGTATAAACTGTCCTGTTGGAAAGACCACCAGTTGGGGCTAACCAATCCAAAGATGATACCAAATTTTCCTCTTGATCCAAATACCCAATATGAGCATGTGGGTGTCTCCTATGGCACATCTTCTGTGGTGGGGGAAGATCACAGTTCTCAATATGATCAAGTGATTTCCTTGCAACCAAGGAGACCAATTCATCTCTATCTGTCATCCGCCACCATGGCTCTGTCTTCTCGTTGCCCATCCAATTATATTCAGGACCAATACATAATTCATTCGGCTGTTTGGTATTGGGGCAGTTTTTAGAATCCAATTTTATACTTTCACAGCTTTCTGTTGTGTCCTCAAGTTCCTCCATGTTCTTACCATGTAAAAACTTTACTTCAGAAGCTTTCTTCATACAAACATCTGCACCATGATCTACATCGAGAGAAGACTCGCTGTTATTCTGACCATCAACACCAGTAGATTCTCCTGTCTGTGGACGGACCTCACTAATTTCAGATATTGGATCCTCAATTCCAGTTCTTAAAGTTTCCTCCTCCGACTCCAATGCATTTAACTCTTCATACGTCAAACCCTTCTGGTATCCATAATTGGGTTGCATTTGCAGCCACCATCTTGTGTCTAGGGATAAATTAGAATATGAAGAATTCCTACTGAAAGGCCTGAAACCGCTTGAAGGGTAATCTGGCCCATATGCTGCAGTTGTAGGACCTGCCTCAACCTGTTTAGATGTTGAAGATGGTGATTGGCAGCAAGCTAGCTTCGGTGCTCTTTTTGCATCTTCTTGGACAAAGCAACGATTAGCTGCTCTCTGCCACACTGCCCTTGCTTCTGCTGCTGCCATTACTCTCCTCTACTTTCACACATTTCACTGTGAGTAAAGAAAATTAAAATTTGTAAGATTATATACTTGAAAAGGAAAGTGAAAACTTCTATTTGTAAGAATGGATCCAGAGTGATTCAGAAGTCAAATAATGACGATGTAGTTGTAGCCTGTAGCAAAGTGGAAAAATTTCAATCTACTGGCCAACAGCTTTGGAAATTCGTGGTTATAAAACAGTTTTCAACGTGTCCATCATCACTAAGTCAAAATAGTAATTCAGTCACCCAAATGCACATAGATTTACTCTCCTGAGGCTACGGCGATTAGAAGATTTACTGTAACAAGACAAGTTGTGAAAATAGGAAATGATACAGATTTACTAACAGGAACGACCAAATATTCGTGCTTCAGGTAATATATATGACTGAAATTTTTGCTTTTGAAAGAAGTTTCTAATTCAAATCATCTCTTTGCATAAGATAGTTTAATGCAGTCAATAAACGGATTATTTATGACCCTGAAAGTTTCCATTACTAATTAGAATACCTTTATTATGATTCCAGTGCATGCAGCGATCATAAAAAAGAATACTTTGATAAATAAACTGAAAATAATTATAAAATCAACAAACTAGAAACCTGAAACATAGAAAATTCTCAAAAATATATCAAACTGGCTTAAAATGTAATCATATATTTCCATCTCAACTGGGACCCTGAAGACATCATAATCAGTATAAGAAAACAAACCCAAATCAAAATAAATCCAGAAAAAAACAGACCCAAAAATTCAAACAAGCAAAAGAGATATTTTAACAAAAAGGAAAAATAAGAAGACAAATAAGGACAAAGAAGAACAAACCCAACAGATAAGCTGAATTGAATTAGTGACTTGAATGAAGGGCATGTGGATATGAGCAAGTAAACCACTTTAGATCCGATATCATTGAAGCTACATATGCAAAGCAAATAAAAAAAAGAAAAAAGAAAAAAAAATAAACGGTTTGATTCTGAGATCCAAGACTAGGGAATCTAAGAGCAAGAAAGAAGATGAACCATGTCAGAGAGAGAGAGAAGAGGGGGTGGTGTCAGCCTTGCTTTTGTGTTACAGTTATCATTCTCTCCGCTGTCGGTTTGCACAATCATCAGCCTTTCTTTTTCCATTATAAGCAACAGTGATAAAAATCTTTAAAAAAAGCTAAACGTCGTCGTGTTTTGGTATGCTTTATTTTCATTGTCGTTTTCAATTGGGATCCATCGGGTATTTCTATTGTACAGCAATTGTAAGTCGCAGTTTGAGTGAGTTGGTGGATTACTATACGTGGCATGTTGGGGGAGGCAAATCAAAGGTTTGGTTGTGGGTCCACCTTTTCCTTGAAGGGATAAGATCCTTTATCTGTTTAAATTCTATTTAGAGGGTACGATGCGAGTCAATTAAGAAAAATCCCCATGTCCAAATTCCGACCAACCACCCTCTTCGGCTTCTCCTAAGGAATGGATAAGCACAAAATACATTTTAACAAAAAATACAAATATAAATACACATATATATATATATATATATGAATGGAGTGGAACCTTATATATTTTATAAATATGGAATAACAGCCGTCCGATTTTAATTCTGATGGCTGATCAACATCTTGATGAGATTTGGTAGGAAACTTATGACATAAAATCCTTGCATGTGATTACACGTTTTGAATGATAAAGAGGGCAGAAAATATGAGTAGACAATATGCCAATGGTTATGTCATTTTGTGGGTTTATAATTGGTTACGGGAGCATTTTAGAAAATTGGAGGCGTTTAGGCATGATTGAGTTACAGGCGTAAGTTTCTCATTGGTCGATGACGCAAGAGAGTCAAGGTCACAGTTCGGGCGTATGCGTACGGACGATTATGGTAAATATTTACAACGATTAGATTAGAGAACGCAATGTTTGAACTTCAACTATAATAATATTTTGCCTTTTGACTTATGCCACGTATGGGTACACTAACAAATGTTTGGTGCAGCTTGTTCAATATTATGCCCTTTGCACCCACAGAAAAAAAAAAGTCCCTCCCTGGTAACGTCGCATATTTCACCTTTCGGCAGTTGGAAGGAGAAAAGAATTTGGTTGGTTGGAAATCAAACTGAAGAAATAGACGACTTCCGAACTAATAATCAAACTACGGAAATTAAAGAGGTAGATAAACCATTTGAGCCGAAAGGCAAATCGTAAAATTATTGGTAATACTGAGCTAGTACAGAATACAACTATATATGCAAAACTTCTAACTATAATTATACCCCGTAGACGGGTTTATATCCTAATCCTAGCTCAACAAAAAGACAAATCAACTGTTGCACTGTACACATAACAATGAAAGTAAACGTATAAACGGTATCGCAAAAATTTGAAACTCTTCCATGCTCCTTTAGCTTTCGCTCATTGGTCTCAGAACAGTGCTGATAACTATACATAGTAAACAAGGCCTCGATCCCAGCTCATGCTGGTCTTCTTGTTATATATGAAATCATGGGGCTGAACGCCTAAACAACTTGCTTATGTTCCATGATAATGGTCCTTTAGCTGAATCAGCTTTACAGTGCCATCTCCACCGCATGTAAGAAAACCATGTGAAACAACTTGTATATCTGTAACAGCAGCCTGCAAGAGAAATGTGATGCTGTTTCAGCAAAGGTCGTTTCTCTGACAAACAAGATTTAATAAAATATGAACTTTTTAAGTCGCAATGATTGCAAAGAAAAGGATTACCTGAACTACCCCACCGAAACCTCGAGAGCTAGGTTGCAGAAATGTGTGTCTTTCATGCAATTTTGGCCAATGACATACCATCTTAGCTCTTTTGGCATCCCAAAGTTTAACGTCTCCATCTTTGCTTCCCGTTAAGAACAAACTTGTATTTGGGATTGTACATATCTTGGTGACACTCCCTTCAGTCAGATTAATCCATTAAGAACATATTAATAATGATAATTGGTCTGTATGATGATATGTATTGATCTGCATGGTTATACCATAAAAGTTAATTTGCTCGTACCTGAGTGAGCCTTTGGTATATACCAAAGCATCCCATTTGGATTTCGTTCACCAAATTTGGTATTCCCTGTCCGCATGTCAATATTTGATGATTTATTCAAGGTTTGTTCACCATTATCAGAGTGCCTGTGCCTTTTAGTCTTTCCAGTAGCAATGTAACGAAAGTCATGAAGTCCTACATCACCACCTGTACCACCAGTCACAATAAGGGGGGAAATAGAACCACTTCCTATGTCATTATCAAAGACGGAAAGAGAGCGTGCACCACCTTCAAACAAAAAGAGGAAAGTCATAAGAAATGAAAGAACAATCTCAACTAAGGAAATAGAAATGGTTGAGTTTATCTCTCCTATATGAAAAAAATAAATATTCTTCTGATCATCTTTTGAGTTAAAACATTTCCCCATCCCCAACATTTGCGTTCCTACTCTTTTTATCAAGATCTATAGAATTCGGAAGGCCGCAGGAACAGAGAGGTTGCAAGACCACCACCCCCACTCCCAGCCCCAGCTCCACAAAAAAAAAAAAAATATATATATATATATATATATTTATATATTGAAAAAGGAAAGGGGTAGAGAAACCTTCATGACATATAATAGAAGCTTGTGATGTTGTTGGTGGAGCCAATGTATCCCAAATAACAACATTAACACCATTGGAGTTGTGTCCAGCCACAGCAATGATTGATCCAGATGAAGTGACGTAACTCACATCCCTGCAAATGATTTAACTTTATTTATAACTAATGTAACAGCACAACATGACAAAAGATTCCAACAGTACTCATCCTTCCTAAGGGATTTTTTACCGTTGATCTGGCTACTATAGAACAATAACTAACCCAAAACAATCATCAGTTTTGCTAAATTAGATTAATAGCTTCTAGTTTTTGCCAAAGGCAGAAAACAGACCAAATAAATATCGGAAAAATGGTGGCAATATTTTCTGGATCTACCACTTTCAACTGAAAAAGCAAAAGGATTATTGCTCTTGAACTTTATAAATGAAAAGCACATACGATGCATGGCCGTCAAAGCAAAGTGATGATTCTGTGGGCCGAATATTGCTTCTTCCTCCTACTTCCAGTTGCCATATGCACACAGTACCATCTAAGGCAGCATTTGCAAATCTGTGTCCACAGTGGTCAAATTGCAATGCTGATACAGAAGCAAGTACATATGGTGGAGGGACATTTGCAGCAGGAAGCACTCCATAAGTTGCAGTAGCTTTGTCCATACCAAACTGTAATTAAATTTCAAACAAGTGAGTTTGCACTAAAAGTTACAATAATAAAGAATATCAACTCAACACACTCCAACTCATGCACTGAGTAATGCGTTTTCTATATCCCTTCCGCAGATTCACTTGCAGTATTCTTTTTGGTACTCTAGAGGTGCATAAATCAGAACAGTATGACAGGAGAGAAATATTGGAGGTCTGCGGAAGAAAAGGCTACACGGAAGCATTAGTTGCCACCTCATCATCTTTACTCTCGTCCCAGGGAAAACTCTTCCTCAAGGACGATCAATGCAGATACCAGATCAAGGATTGCAAATGTTATGCAAATGATTAATTATACAAACTACTAAACACTGCCAGATAATCTCATACCTCCCATAAATAAATGTGTGTATTGCTTGAGCCAACCAAGAAGAAAGGCCTAGAGGGGTGACTGGAGAAAGCCCTTGTATTTATATTCTCCACAGTAGCTGGTGGATCAACAAACTCCTCAAAGTCCTCTTGAGCCTCCCAACCAAAACTAGACGCACCGATATGACTTGGAACCCCAAATGCTCCACCACCAGTCAAGTCTCTCCCAGAGCTTGCCAAAGTGCCCATGCCCACAGTTGCACCGCCCAGACCAAGGTGTGCCCCTTTCTTGCTCCCAAGACCCACTCCAGGAGAAACATATGTAGGAGCTGGGGTAGATTCAGAACCAGCCCACCCATTCAGTGGCCAGTCAGCCTCTGACCAGATATATTGTGATTGATCTCTGAAAGGCATCCTATCTTCCCAATTAAAAAACATTATGCCCTGAATCAGATAAAAGCTGACATTAAATATTGATTTTTGTGTATTATGGACTAGGTGAAGGTATGCATAACTATAATTGAAAAGATATCAATAAACATTGAAAAATCAATTTAAATCAATTAACCAACGCATACTGCGAAAATAAATGAAAGGAGCTCTTGTGCAAATAAATAGAAGCTGACACGACATAACACATTCTGGCAAGACCTTACAACATAAGGGTACGTATCCAAGAATTAACTGTACACTAATAGAACTGCAAACTTATATCCTCAGAAAACACAAACAAATTATAGAATTTGGAATCAAGGTTTGACTTTGTGTGCTGGGACTTACCTTTTTGTTACTGGCAATTGCAGCCTGTTGTTGATAAATTGAGTTGATACACAATGCCTGTTAAAAATAGATCTTTAACGCAAAACTCTAGGTCCATCCATAGTGACAATATATAAAATGATATTACAAGAAACAACATGCAAAAAGCGAAAGGAATGGATTAAAGGATACCTCCAAAAGCTCCCCATTCCTCTTAAATATTTCTTGAGGGCTTTTGAAGCTTGTAATTTCTTTTGTAACTGTTGTATCTTTCTGCCACGAACTCAAAAAAGTCTGGCCATTGCGGAACAGGCGTCTAGAAGTAGAAGGTGACCCACCTTGGCTAGTGGCTGAACTCGTGCTCGGTGTACCTTCATGATTATGAGTTTCCTCAGCTCTATCTACCTCTCTGATGACTTTACATATGTCATTCCATCCCTTAGAAGGCTTATAATCGAAGCAATGCAACCAACTTATTTTTTCCTGGGCAAAGCTTTCAGATATCATTTTAGGATCAGCACAAATATCCCAAAGTGTATCATATTCATCTTTTCCATTCATCATGTCCAAACTGATAATTTCTTAATTCAGATGCTGATACAAGGCTTTGGTTTGAGATTCACTAAATTCCTCTAGCCAGTCAAGAGTTATTACATGCCACCCGTTGTCCATTTTCTGCCACAGATATGACGCTAGCTGTTTCACATAATAAGAGGAAATATGTGCAAGTGTGGTTTTCAATAACTTGACCAAGTCCAATGTTACCAACCCAATCTGTTTTTCTAAACTGTTATCAGATTCCAAATGTCGGGAACTAGATGCCCACGGAGAAAGTTTTCCATGGGATAAACCAGTAGAAAAGCTATCTTCAAGTTTATAGGACATCATATTTGATTTATGATTCATGAATCTGGACATATGTTGCCACAAACAGGCCCCTATAACATGCCATCGTTCATCTGCTGGAATTGAATGTGTTACATCTTTGCTATGATTTTCTAACAGCCCTTTAAAAACCTGAGGACTTTGTCCTACATCATCAAACAACAAATTTTGAGAAACCAGCTTTGCAATCTCAGGGAGCACTTGCTTCAGATTCTCAATATCAAATTCATAAGGCGTATGCCCATTGGTATATGTAACGAAGATTGGTTGCATCAACAGCAAGAGACCTCTTGAATTTCTATGGAGCCAAAGATATGCAAAATATACATAATATTCAACTAAATCAATAATCATTAGGGGTTTCAGGGTAAGATCTTTGCTGAGTGATTCACATATAATCCTTAAAGAAGCACTTAAACTCCGCAATGACAATATAAGACCTTGAAAATAATTACTACAGGCATCTGAAGATGATCTAGTTTCACAAGATTCATAAACCTCAGTATAATGCTTCAGTTGTGAGCAGGCTATACTGCAGGCAGCAATAAACCGTGAACACAGCAGGGAGGTTTCTTCAGTAACCTTCAAGAGAGGGTTATGCAAAGGAGGATATAAGAGCATGTTATCTCCTATTTGGCTTTTATCTTGTGAGTGATCTTGACATATAAATCCACGTAATATATCATAGCCAATAACTAATAGCCCCTGGTTATACAATGAGAGTGAAATCTGTAGAATGAAAAAAGAAAAAATAAATAAGTACCTTTGGAAAGATAAAAGATGACAAGCCTTATGGCAAGAGTCATTGAAGCTTGATAGGTGTATCACACGCTATAATATGTACCTTGCTAATTAGAGAGAGAGGAAGCAATGAGAACTTCTGCTCATACTGTTCAAGCCCTCTGTATAACTTACGTCTGAAACTTTCAAGAAGTTCCACATGTTGATCACTTTCATACTCCCTCGAGGATGTAGAAGATCCAGCAGAATTCTCAATGGTGTCAGTCCAGCTTGGATGCTCTCTTATCAATTTTGAAAAGTATTGAAGTGCCAGATCTAATTTAGTGTGGCACTCCAAATTGGCAGCCACATCACCTGATAACCAATTAGAAGAGTCTCTTGGAGCAGGAAATAAAATTCCACGCAGAATGTTGGAATGCTCAAAGTCAAACACATTTCCTTGATTTGCAAGAGTGATCACTGAAGATGAAAGGCACTCCAAAGCTTCAAGCTTACAACAAGCATGGGATATATTAGCATGCGTTCTAAATCGAAACATAACAACAAAGGTGACTGGTCTATTATCAGTCATTCTACCAGATGGTGACAGTTCAAATAATAAACGTATAAGCTAGACACATATATAGCATGCACTATAAAATAAACTTACAGGAAGGCCACATCTGTTTAAGGCAGTAACTGTCATCAAAATTGCCCACCTAGCAAGGATTGCCGCATTTTGATCCCCTATAGCATTCCTCATACAATTTTTGGTTGCTAGTGAAAGGCAATACAAACCAATGTTAGGCTCCAAGAAAGTAATATGACTGGATATGATTGCAGGCTTCTCATTGGCAGAGTTTATTTGGAAACCAAGCATGTTCTTAAAAGATTGAGAGTAATTCCCCAGCTCCCACTGAAAATCAAAAGAGTCCATTGTGAGTTGTTTAAGAAAACCAAAAGATGTCACACATGCAGCTCTGTATAATGATGTCTTAAGAAAAGTACGAAAGTTTAGAATTTTTATTTTAGGCACCTCCAGAAGGCTTGCTAGCCAACAATCGCCCTTCTCAATTGTTGATGGAAGTATAAACTTTGTTATAAGATAATGCTCTAATTGTCCACCACGCCCCTCAACTAGTCGACAAATTACTAGTGCCAGCTGTTCATCCCCAAGGTTTTTTGCACAAACATTAATAGCAGAAGAAGTATCACCTCCAAGCAGAAAGAAAGCAATAGCCAACTCCAGCTGATGTCTCCCCATTAAGACGTATGCATTCTTCAATGCAGCTGCTTTGTTCTTCTCCTCCTGTAATTAGACATGCTAAATTGCTAATGTATATTCAAAATTGAAAATATTAAAAGACTTCACTGATTAGCTACTTGTTACAAGCTTTATTCAAAATAACAAGAATGGAACAAGAAGAAAGCAGCCAATGAGGGGATCGAAGAGAGGAGTTTCAATTTTCACAAACAAGCACCAATAAATAAACAAAAGAAAGGTGGGGTCCAAGGAGACCTTGAAGAAGAAAGACTTTCCCAAAATACCTCTTCAATTCACTTTTAACTAACAAGAAGTAATACGACATAACAGCCTAATGACTTTATATGGTACCTGAAAATTGCGTAAAAGAAATCCAACCAAGGGTTTGTCCTTCTCGTCCTTGCTGATTTTGAAAAGTCCGGCCAAAACTTGAATTCTATTCAATGCTATGTACAACAATGCACAATCCTTAGGATCTTTCTTTCTCAGATACTGTAATCTTGCCAGTTTCTCCATCTACATAAACTAACAATATCAAAACTACTTGAAAGAGATGTATACAATTTTAACAAAAACAATAATTGAAATCAGTTTATGCAGCATTTTTGAGAGACGGAAGAGAGATATAGAAAACCCTAGCAACCGAGATCCAAAAACAAACTACACCTCAGGTTATGTGCAAGTGAGGGATGATAGAAAAACTTCCTCCTTAAACCAACATGCTCTTCACTCGTAGAAAATCAATATCTTCCATGCAAAATCAGTCAAATACCAGAATATACACGACTCTTAACACAAGTGAACAGACAAAAAATGAAAAGATATTGATCATATTCAACATTAAATTCTAGAGAGTTCACATTAATTAGAACTGTTACATGCATTGTTGAGTAAACTATATCATATTTAGGGAGAAATGGAAAGAGAAGACAAATCACCTCTTATTAACATTAAAAAGATGATAAGCACCAGTTTTCTAGTTTAGTGCTTTGAGTAGAGATACTAAATATAACCAAAGATTACCTTTGTACGCAATTGTGCTACATTTGTGAACCAAAATCCAATGCCCAGCTTCCGCATTTCTTGCCAAGATGGTTCGCTAGGTAGGATAGATCCAAACAAATTTTCTTGGCAATCAGAATGGTAGGCCCATACTATCAGACCAGCGTCAATAACCAACTCTTCCACAGTTGCTGGCCTACCAAACCTTCTGGAGAAATGTAATTGCTGAAACCTCAATGCAATCCAGAACCTAGATAGGGGTAATAGATGAGAATAAGCAATATGATACGCACATAGATAGAAGCAAAGGCTATAATATAAATGAGTAAGGTAGACAGACTTTTATATAAAGACAAAATAAATCCAGTCAAGACCAAAATCATTTGACAAGTAAAGCTTGTAATGCCCGCAAAATAAAATCTATACACCAAATGCCCATACCTTTTTCCAGATTCATCAAGACTTTCATAAACAGAAGCAGAGTGTGGATTAGCTACTTCATTGAGAAGATCTATGATAGCAAGAATCTGAGTCTTCTCTGCCTTGGTTATTGCTGCTAACTCATGAAAATTCTCAAGAGGCTCCATGAAGGAACTGAGTTCAGGTTTTGTTGAAGATGAAATCAACAAATTATTGGGAGGACCAGAATCTAAGCCATATGCAAATGGGGACAAGCCTCTTTGGGTCTGAAAAGATGAAGTGCTTAGACTAGCATCTCCACTCCAGTGAAATCCTTTATCAGGCAAACTGTTTGGGATAAATCCTTCAAAATAACTTGACAAAGGAATTTGTGGAACTATATGGCAGGACTTTGCTGGTTTAGATCTCTTATCAGTGAGCCATTCAACAAGATGCTTAACTGCCATATATGCACGCTTCCAATTTCCTAAACAAATTAAGGTTTGGATGCTTTATTCAATAACAAGAAGCATAAATAAAACAACCAAAGACCAGCATTCTGAAAATATATTCAAAATGGAATCTTTAAGTTAGAAAAGGAATATTGACATAAGATTCTTGAACTGGCTGTGGAATCACAAACCAGCAGCATAAAAACTCAATTCATTATGTACCATCAACATTTAATAAGTTAATAATTTACATTATGACAATGATTGTTTTCTTCATACAAGTGGACAAACTTTAATATTCACCGCAGCTTTACTTCCTTTCATTAAGTTGTATTCACAATTGAGCAAAATATCAAATTGCATGACCTATACTTATCATGTTCATCTAAGCATCTCAAAAGAAGATTATAATTAGTATAGCACACTCAGTCCCACTCTCAAAACTTAAAGCTTACATGATTCTCCACAGAAAGAACTAATAGTATACCTGCATACATATTCATAAGCAGTGCCTCAGGATGATAAACTGGCAAAGATCCACTTAACTTTTCAACCACTTGTAGAATTTTCCATGGCCCAAGCTTTGTACCTGAACCACTTTTCAGTTGAGTTGTTGCTGCCAACAAAATGCTGGATAGACAATCCTTTTTCATATTAATCTTTGCTGGAGTTCCAGACTTGTATTCTCTGATATTGTCCTCCAGTGATAATTCTTTCAAACCATCAATGTCACAATCAGTGAAAATTGTAGAAAGAATATCCGTTTCCACTTCACCCTCACAAACCTGGTTATTTCCCTTTATATAATTTGGATGGCCTTCATACTGACGTTTTTTATCATCAAGGAACAACCATTGTCCAATTATGGACAAGTAATTATCATGAATAACCACAGCTGTTACTCTAGGTCCCCAGAGGAAGTTATGAATGGGAGAAGAAGTATAAGCAAATGCGATGCAAATCCAAATTTCCTTTTTCAAAGATTTCACAGGGTTTAACAAAGTCTGACCACCACAACACCTCTGAGCATATAAACGCAACTGATTCTGCATGCAAACTCCAAGTAATAACTGACCAGTTCCTAAGGTCAACCAATTTAATGAAACAACTTCTCCATCAAGGGTTACTGAATCTTCTAGCATAAACGTCCCAGCACCCAAAATATGCACACAGTCCCATATGTGAAGCGTGGAGACATTATTTGACTGAAATTCCTTACAAATGGTTGCAACCTTCCGGCCAGAGTCAGTTAAACTTATAGCACTAATGGGGCCCTTATGTGTGTCAATCATGCCCACAAGCTGCCATGGGATGTGGGGGGTCGATGTTTTACCTTGGTTACTTCTCCATAGTTTCAAACTACCATTAGAGCAGCCTGTGGCCATGATATATGCAGGGTAAGCACAGAATTTATCGTTAAAAGATGTTGAATTTTGTTCAAACGAAATCAAACCATCTGGACACACCACAGCAAAACTTGTAATAGGATCATTGGTCTGACGGTCTGGTAATTGAGATGAGCAAGGACGTACATTGATACAATATTTCTTACCAGCAAAACTACTTTCAAAACTCCACACACTGCATTCAGCAGCATCTTTTGTCTCAAAATCAGATTCACAGCAACTTTCAGATGAGTCGTAAGAATGCAAGGTGACTTCCCATGACAGAGCTTGAAACCCCTTCATCCATATGCCCAAAAGCATAAATTTGTTAGAATTTAGGGTTTTATGTTTATTAGATGGCAAAGGAATTGAAAAGATATTGGTTGGACCTTCCTCATAAGGACCATGACCTGTAAAAGGTATAGTGCATAAGTAATGACATTCTATTTTTTCTTCTTCATTTTGATGATTTGTAACTATAAAGCAATCAATTCCTCCAATGTGCCCCATAAGGAGAACCAAATCTCGATCCAATACTAAAGGTGCCCACCTCAAGCTTGTATACTTCGAACATGAATTTTGAGTTACAAGCTTCCCATAAAGCTCCCATGTGGGAATTAATGTTGGACGGCCCATAATGCAGTTAGCAATTGTAGAAGTCGACCAAAATAGAAGCAAACCATTAGAGTCTAAAGAAACAGCAAACTGAACTTCACAGCTACAAGGATGCACAGCAACTTGTACGATTTTTCCAGTATGACCATCTAAATCCAAGAATCCACCAGGCAAGCAAGATAAACTGCTCTCTGTAGATTTATTAAGGGATAAACTGCTCTCTGTAGATTTATTAAGGGATAAATCCCCTGTATTATTTGATTTTTGTATAGATAACGGTGACCGAACCAAGGAATTACATGGTAGTAACTGAACGAAAGAACACATAATTGGGGGACTGGATAAATCATTCCTTAAAATAGCAACTTTAGGAAGAAATATTTTTTCTTTAGAATTTGCAAAATCATTCCTATGAAGATGTCCAACTTCAAGTCCCTGAAGTTCTTCTTTCTTCCATAATGTAACTCGAGGGAATCGCATAGGGGATACATCATCAAGACAGTGGATAGCCCAAAGACTAACAAGCATTCCAGGACCGAACCCAACGATCCACTCACAACTGCCAGTCTTGTCATGCTCATAACCTTTAGAGGAGAAAAACCTTGTTGCTCCTTCACCAGTTTCTTGCATTCCCACACTTTCTGTGGCCCATGATACATGCACATCCAAGCCCAGAGTTCCCTTCAACACCTGGTTTATTTCTATTACAGCGGCAACACAGAAAGACCGCCTCATTTTTTTGTAATCATTAATCTCCTTGCCAATTTTTCTAGCCCTTCCACAATCAATCTCACTCCATAACCTTACAGTCCCATCTAAACAAGAACTTAGCAGCACATGTCTTCGTGAATGTTTAGCATGCTCATTTAATTCTTTCCCTCTAGGCGGCCTCCACTGAATCATTAATACAGGCAGAGGATGATGTAACTCCACTTTCCCATATACCAGTTTTCCATCACTTTGGCAAACTGAGACACATTTACTTTCCTCATTGCTCAACGATCCTTCAATCTGCAGTTTATTTGGATAAGCTGCTGTTGCAGAAGGTCCCTCGATTGACCATGTTGCAGAAACCAGAGTCTGTGGTCGATCTGTTTCATATTTCCAAGCAATTTCCCAGGACCTGTTACTCTTTTTCCACAAAACAACCTCGAGTCCACCAGCAACAATTCCATCTCCCGAGTCCGTCCATCTGATTGCTTCCACCTTTGTAGATTGTACCATTACTGCATTCTGGCTCCAACAAAAAGAACCTGAATATGAGTGACACAAAAAAAAAAAAGTTTTGAAATTTAAGGCATCCAAACCAAATTGACAAGAAAAGGAACTAAACTAGAGCTCATCATCATCATCCTCTTATAGATTCGATCAGAAGGTTATTACTCCCAGAGCTGGTCATTTAGCTCCAATTTATAGAAACTATTACCATAGTCCAATTCTATTTTATTCAAGATGACTTTTTTTTTTTTTTTTCCTTTTTTTCTGTTCTATTTCAGTTAATCTTCTCAGCAAGCCAAAACAAAGGAAATAGCCAACCTTCCAATGCAGTTTTCGCATACCTTTCGACGTCCCCGAATCATGAGAAAACACCCAAATGCAATTGTCTGCCGCGGCCGCGAGCTCGCCGATAGAGGGAGTAGCGGGAGACCAAGAGACTGCTTTCACAGATGAGGTAAGCTCGAAGACCTGCCGGAGAAAAGGTCCAATTACAGTTTCTTCGGAAGATAGAGGGGAGGGGAAGTGGGAGATCACTAAGAGAGAAGAGGCTCCATAGGCAACCCATGAGTGGTTCGAGAAGCTTGGAAGCCAATCGATGGTGGATCCCGGTGGGCCTGATCGGGTCGGAGCGGGAGGGAGGGGGTCGGATCTGAGAAGAGGCAGAGGGAGATGCTTGATAGGATCGAGTGGGATTTCGGTAGTGGAGTTCGGTGTCTCTGTTTCTGCCATTTTAGTCTCCAGGTTCGTTCAGTGAGTGAGAGAGACTCGAAGAAGAAGAGGCAGAACTGGACAGGGAGAGTAATATATACGTACACATCGGGGGTATAATAGTGAATTTATCTTCATTTTATGCGAGAGGATTAGCTAAACGAAACGACAACGTCCTGTTAGTGAACCGCAAACGACAGCCAATCCGAAGAAAAGGAAAAAACTATATATATATATATATATTGCCTCAAACCACCGAAAGCTGCGACCAGGTCGATTTTGCAGGACAATCCGGATATCGATTTATCTAATATTCCAACCATATTATTAATTATTAATTACATCTGATTGTGATTGTATCATAATTTCCAAACCAAACGAAGGGCTATCAAATGTATTAATGTTTGAAGCATGCAAGATTTTCCAGTAAATGATGGTCTGTGTTATAGTGTTAGTCCGTAACCTACGACACGTAACGTAACGCTGGGCTCAAATTCAATTTATATACGTCTAGTGGCGTGGTCTTTAATTTTCTATTTATTTAATTTTTCTTTTTTAGTAATTGATTTTCTATCTATATATGCAATACATATATGTATGTATGTTTTGCTAAATATTGTTTTGTCACGACTTTGACGGCAAAATTGGAGCACCTGACTTTACTTGCCCTTGTTTCTTTATTGAATTTGAAAATAATGCCACTAAATGCCATTTATTTCATCTCTGTGCAGACTCAGACTTCATTGAATATATAATAAAAACCAAAAAAAGAAAAAGAAAATTTCCAACAGATGCCAAAAGCACAAAATTTTCGTTTCCTTGTTAACCAACAAAAAAGCAATTAAGCAGCTGGGATCTACGAATCCAAAAATGAAAAGATATACATTTTTAAGTTTTATATATTTTTTGTAATTGTATATAGAAATTACAGGATCCATCAAAGCTCCACAAAACAAGTATACTGAGTATTTGTGGGCCGGTGTCCCAGAAACATTAATCTAGTTATGGTCCTTGGGAATATTGATGAGATGATGATCATCAGGAATGATATCACAGGACGCGACAGTATCAGGAATAATATTATGTTGATGATGATGATGATGATGTTGTAAGAGATGATGAGTGCAATCATCATCAAAGGTTGAAGGGTGATGATGCATGGTGGAGAAAATATCAAGGTAACCAACATTCATAAGAATGCTCAGCAGCTGATCTATATTGGCTTGCAGCTCCGACGCTTGAGCTGTTACAGTCTCCAACTGAGATGTGAGTTCCTCAACCATCTTCTGCAAATGGAAAATAGCTCCAGAACTCCCATAAACAGGGTCTCTAAGTCTCGCTGTTGCTTCGTACACTAGTGCTTTTACCGTATCTTCCCTATTAGCTTCCTCCACCATCTGTAGTGTCAGTGTCGACAAATGGATCAGAAATCAAATATACATAGCTTAATTTAGACTATTAATAATTTGTAACGTACTTAAGATATATATATATATATATATATAGGAAATTGAAGACGTATGAAATTTTTTTTTCACCTGGATCATTTTGACAACATTGCTGGCACCAAAAACCCTATGAACACCAGCAAACTTTTCAATATCTTCACTTGGAAAGTAGGGTGAAAGTAAACAATTGCTGTCGCATTTCCGGCGTAGCATCTTACAAGCAGCACAAGGTATATGGACCCCCCGGCCTCCACCTCCAGGCATTGGAACCTGGGTTGTTTCCATTTTGACCAAGCAATTAATGAGATGAGTTTAAATCAAAGATAAGATTAGCTTTACAAATATTCCACTATATATAGAAAAAAAAAACAAGAAGATATATTAAGATTAGCTTTACAAATATTCCACTATATATAGAGGAAAAAAAAAAAAAAAAAACAAGGAGATATATTATTAGAAGTGCCAAGATGTCTGTCTGATAGGTTGTGCTCGTTTAGAATGGGGTGCTAAAATTTCAAAAGTTAAGTGAAAGGAAGTTGGGGAGGCGGCCACTAGAGGACAGCTTAACACTAGCTAGAAACCCATGGTTGAAAATGTGTGATATTTCACTGTTGAGGAAAGTGGACCAAACGACTGCAAACCCCACTTTTGGGGTTTCCTTCCCAAACTGACTAAATATTATGAAAGATAAACATAAATCACTTTCCAAAACCAAAATAAAAAACAAAATTCCTTATCGATTGGTCATGTCCATCATTTTCTTAATTACCAAACAGTAGATTATATGGTTTAGATCCAGCAGCACACAGAAATTAATTTCAAGCCCTTGCCACAAAGCTTTTTGGTTCACTTCCACGTGTTTAATGAGTATTCGTTTTTTTCTGACTGCTATTGAGCCTTTTGACTGAAAGTTCCGTTGCGTTCCCTACGTAGCTAAGTTTCGTCATTGGTCCTCTGCCTTGTTATTCAAGGTATTAACTATTCAAGGTATACTTTTGGGCTTCTTGTCGACAGTGAAAGCAAATTTGAACACAAATTAATTGAAATGGAAACAGAACTAATATTTATTGTCAAAAACATGCTAGGATATTACATTGTCCAAAAAAGCAAAACCAAATACCTCTCCCTAGCCTATCTATATACTCTATTTCCCTATCCCCATTTTCTCCTTTTTCCTCCTTCCTCTTTCACATTCTCACCTCCAATATCTTTATCTATTCCTCTCTACTTTCTTCCTCTTCCCTCCCCCCATATTCTCTACATTTCCTCCCTACACGTTCTCCCTTAATTTCTCGTTCTCACTTTCCTCTATTCTCTTTATCTACTTCCTTTATTTCATTCTCCCTCCACTTTCTGTCCACTCTCTTCTCCCTCTGCACTTCTCTATATTGCTAATTTCTTTCTTTAATTCTCCAGTTGGATAATTTCTTTCTTTAATTCTTTAGTTGGAAAATTCTAGTTGTCCTCCCTTTTGATATTATCATAGTTAAATCAGTTTATTCCATAAACTATCAATATCATTTTGTGAAATTCCAATTTATGTCATTTTATATACTCAATATAGTAGTTTAGTTAGCTTAGATAAAATTTTTGCAAGTTTAAGAGTATTGTCTTAATTTATAAAACATGAGTTTTTTTTTTTTTTTTTTTTTTTTTTTTTTTTTTGTTTGGGGTTGGTTTTTTATTTTTTGAAACATGGGTTGTTTCTAGAAACAAGAAAAGAAACAGAATTCTAATAAGCATGCATAACAAGGTCCAAATACAATTTGAACAGATTAAATATCACAACACTAACATAGAGCTAAAAAAAAAAAAATGAAGATCAAATATCAAGAAGCAAGAAGCCTCCATTTAGACAAACTGCAGTCAGCCAAGGGAAAAAGGAGAGCAGAGACGCAGGGGCATACTGCAGTCAAGTTTTGAAACCAAAAGCTGACCACCTCTTTGTTCCCTCTTTCATTCTTTGGGAGTTGGAATGAAAAAGATTCTCAAGCGATTTTCCCTTTCTATTCCGAGCTCTTCCCACTTCTTTCAACAGCTGAGCCAGCCTTTTCTTTTCATCATCAACATCAGGATTTGCCGTCCCAAGCATTTCTTCCCTCACCTTCAAGATGTATTCCAGTATCTTAATTGCATCTTCCAAGCTGTAAACAAACAAAACTAATCGTTTCAATAACAGTGCACTAACAATTTCAATTTAATAGTGAAAATCAGAAAATGCTAAGATGATAGTTCAACAAATAATCAAACAACTAAATAGAAAGCTAACTCGTCATCAAGGAAAATTCTAAGAACAAAATCTTGACTCAATATAAATGACTTGCCTTCCCATGGCATCATAAGTGGCTGCAAGGTTGCTATATATTCCAAGCGTATCCGAGTGGCATGGACCATACTCCTGCTCTACTATCTTCCTCGCTTCTTCAAACAGTCTGTTGGCTTCATCTATTTTGTATAGCTGTACGCAAGCCAACCCCATCTGGTTCAGCACAATTCCAAAGAAGGCTGATTTCCTCTCCCCATTAGCACGAAGCTTGGCTATAGCACTCTCGAAAGAGTTCCGAGCTTCTGCATACCTTCCAACCATGTAGAACATCAGACCCATTTGTGCTTCTATTCCTGCAATTGTGCCACGGTGTGCAGGGGAATCCTCCAACAACTTCATTGCCTTCCGCAAGAGTTTCATTGCCTCCTCAGGCTCATTCACAGCTTCATATATGGATGCTATTTCAGTCAATCCACTGGCGATATCCTCAGCTGTGATTCCAGGTAAAGGTTTTATGTATATCCTCAAGGCATTCTCACAGTAGGATTGGGATTCTCGCAGCCTGCCCGTCTTATAATACAAGTCGGCAAGGCGAATAAAGACTGATGCCACAGAAGGGTGATATTCTCCCCTTATGGATTTGAAGATTGTAAGTGCTTTCTGGTAGGAAAATACAGCCTCATCAAAGCGGCAGAGAGATGCGTAAATGTTGCCAACGCTGACATCAATAGTTGCAACCTCAATTTCTTCTCCATTGGCAATCATTATCATACTAGCAAGAACAAGGTGCTCAAGTGCAGTTTCATAATCTCCCTTTGCTTCACAGATGAGAGCCATAAGACGCCGGTCAGATGCTTCCTCAAGGGATGCCGGTGCCTTATGCTCCCTGTGAATTTCAAGGGTCTTCTTGCAGAAGTTCTCTGCCTCGTCAAATTGCATTGCTTGGACATGGGCCTCAGCAAGGTACCTTCCATTTGGAGAGCCATTAGCCGGCAATACTTAAAAGAGCGAGAGAGGAGAGAATTATGATATTATCATCAAATCCCATTTTAGTTTTTGAATACATAAAAAAGATCAAGCAATTAAACAGCAAATTTTATTCAAAAATCATATATCTTGTATTGCAATAAGACAAGCTGAAAGAAAAGACCGGTAGTATAGTTTGATAGGTCTTTCCTTTTCTTTTAAGCTAAAAGAGATGATGGTATAGTTTGAAACCCCACATGATGGTATAGTTGGAAACCCCTCATATTTCATGTAATTAAAGTATTTGTTGACCACATTCATGTCTCAATTGCATGATTTATTGACAGCTTTATCACGTCTCAACAGTTTTTTTGTGGTAAAAACTGTTGGTCTTCCTAATATGATTTTAATCAGAATACTAGCTACTAAAGATTATAAGTTAAATGATGTGACCAACAGTTGACAGTTGACAGTTCAGTAATTCATTTCAATCAACTGTTAGGTGGAGCAACCATATTTTAAACAGTGAGGGGAGCTGAACCTAAACGGAATTCTCATCAGTCAAAAGTAAACAGCCATACGCCCAGTGTTTGAATTTTAAACTACTGGTAGACAGATTTTACAGCTCCACAGGCTTTAAGTGGACAAGGTGGACGGTACAATCCTCACCCATCATATGTAAATTACTAATAAAACCTTATTGTTCTATGAACAATGATACTTAATCCTAATTTAACAACCAAACCATCCAACTAGGCCAAAAAACACATGTGGGCCTCGTAAACCCAACCAAGCACATAAACCTCCGCTAACGTCCAGCCATTATAATATTCCAAATGGAAGCGCAATTTAGGATTTTAAAGTGATAAAAGCTAAAGTTAACATGAGATGCAGAGAGGTTACCTGCAAGTTTCTGCAACTCTGGAGTCCGACTCACCCAGAGCCTCCATCTGGATCTTAAGACCCGCATCGTAACATGAAATGGACTGGTCCAGCTGCCCCAGCATCGAATACGTGTCACCAAGTTGCATATAACCGGAAAACTTGGCCAGTGCATGGTCCGACCCGTTTTCAATAATCGGAACATTAATTGACCGCTCCAGAACTGGGACCGCCTCTTCCAATTTGCCTAAATTACAATATATCGCCGCAACAACGTGCAAGCTCATTGCCAGCTCCAAACCCGGACCCGAGCACCTTTCGAACGACTTGGACGCCCGAATCGCGTAATCCAAAGCCTTATTCGGGTTCACACCCGACGCAATCATGTCCCGGGCGTGCTTCAGGAGAAACGGACCGAGATCCGGGTTGTCGAGTGAGGACTCGTCGACGGCTAGCTTTTCGGGGATCTTCCTGGAGGGTCTGGGCCGTGGATTGGACGGCGATGGGGACTTGGTATAGCCATTGGTGCCGTTGACGTGCTGGTTCTTCTGGGTCTGCTGCTGGTGGCTTGCGGAGACGAAAATGGGAGATGGTGATGCAGCGTGAGATGGGGTTTTCACTGAAACTAAGCCCGGCATCGCTCTTCAAATTACAGAGAGCCAGAATATAAAAAAAAAAGTGCCAAATTCGAACTCTATTGCAGTGTAATTGAGACAATTGTGGATAAAATGGCGTTACAAAGTGGAAACAAAGTGGGGGGAAAGAATCAAATACTACACTTCCATTATTGGATAAACGTGCTAAAAAGTTTGGCTAGCCTTTAGAAAATGTATAGCGTTAGCCTTTGCACGTACTTAAAAACGGATTGAAAAGCCAGAAAACAGTTTTTGAAATCTTGTTGGTTTAAAATTGAAAACTAGATTAAAGCCGCGTGGGACAACAAAAGAAGAAAAATGGAAACGATTTTAAGCGTGGATGCAGGAGGAACTGGGTTGAATTAGGATTTGAGCAAAGTGGAGACAAATTAATGGTGGTGGTGGTGGTGGTGGTGGTGATTTTGATGAAGGGTGGCGTGGAAGAGACTCCTGATGATCATGGAGTTGGGATACTTTAATTTGATGACGAGCTTTACAATGAAAAAGGGAAAGAACAGAGATACAAAATCCATCATTCACTCTCACACACACTCTCTCTCTCTCTCTCTCTCCCTGTTTTGTTTCCTCGTTTTTTATCTCTCTATCTTTCCCTTTATTCCTTTTCGCTTTCTCACTAATTCTTCATTTCATCCGCTTTTAAGTAGCGCTTCGTTGGGACTTGGGAGCGTGGCCGTACCACACCTGGACCAGGTTTCCGCGCTAAGTTTTCCACCCATCAAACTTGGTCCAATTTTCTCTTTTGCCATTCCTTTTTCTTCAAGTTTTCTTTTTTTTCTTGGCTCTGACTTGTTACTTCTTGAAAATATTTTGCTTTCTTTTTCGGTTTGATGGAGCAAAAAATTCTATAAAAATAAAATCTTAAAAGAAGGAAAAGAAACAGAAAAGCCAACATTTTGAAAGAGGATAATTATTGTCTTCTCTTTAATTGCGAAATTATACAATTTGACATGGTGAATATACCTAAATAAAAATAATTTGACATGGTGAATATACCTAAATAAAAATAAGAATCTATTCCTAAAATATAGGAATTAGGATTTTTATTTTTTATTTTTTCCTTTTATACAGCCAATTGAATTATAAAAAAAGTTAAATTATCGCAAATATATAGAGTTGATAAACTTTGCCCGTCAAGGGCTTTATTGGAACGTGGAACGAAGTTTAATGTGCAGAGGACAAGTTGCTTGTGGTGGGAGCAAAGAATTGACATCATTGCTGCCTTCGTTCACTTTAATATTTGTTAATGGCGATTTTATTTTCTCCACTAAATCTAATTCTTCTCTCTTTAACCCTGTTACCGCTATTAGCCGTCACTAAAAAAACATTCAATGGAATTTTGATTTTTTAAGCCACATTAAAATGAGCTATCAACCAAATTGAAAATCTTACGAATGCCAACGTCATTAATTAATTGGTTTCCACGTCCATTTTGGAAAATATCAGAATAAACAAATAAAGCATTCATCCATCCAAAAAAGACTTTATGCTAATTTTCAGAATTTGTTTTTCTTTTGTTTCAATTCTTTCCGAATTTACATATATATGATTAGAAGACGCATTAAATATAAACTTGAATCTACCTAATATATTTTAACAACTCATATTTATGATTTTGTTCAGCAGACAGTGACATGCAACTAAGTAATTTAATCACCAAGTAAACATTCATCCCCTTTTCTATTTTTTTTTTTTTTCCCCTTAGATGGAATATATTGAATATGTGGCTTCCATATCAGATCAGGTTTGCCTCTGCAATCTTGATGAGTTTGATTCAACGAATGGTAAATTTACAGAGGATCAAAGTGAAATGGTATAAACAGGTGTCCGATGAAGGAAAGTTAAATTTACTTTTTATTTAATTGATTAAAAGTTATATAATATGTGAATATGAATAATCATCGAGGGAATGAAGCATTGTAATTTGTGGGAGACAATTCTTTCAAGGCCACCTTGCATACCAAGCTTTTGTAAGAATTGTTAAAGTGAAATTTATAAATTTATAAGAAATTTTACAAATTTAAATTCACTCATTTTTTAAAACAAAATTATGTTAATCTCCAAAAGAACAAGCTCAACATTTTATAGAAATTAGACACCCAAATCTTGTAAAATTTCAATATGAATTATGGAAAAGGATTCCATACCAATCTTGTACATCATCTAACTTTGATAAGCCATATATATAAGCAAATTACAAATATACACTACGTCTGCTAATTCTTGAGTTGAAAAATTTTCAGTTAAAACAAAAGCACTCTGACTTGTGAGAATATCTAAAAATGGACTCGAGGCTTTATGCGCATCCGGGGAATCGAACCCCGGTCAGTACCGTGGGAGGGTACTATGATACCACTACACCAGATGCGCTCTGTTACTTGTGCCGTCTCCTCTTAATTTATCAAATTTCACATAAACTCTCAAACTGGTCGATTACCAAAAAGGAAAAGGTTACAAACTGGTCCGTAATTGTCCCAACTAGGGACCAGAATAGCAATGATGTAAAATCAATCCTTGTTTACGTTTTGTTAATTATGAAACTAGTAAATAGGAATTCAACAATCCAACTCTACATTGTTCTCGTTCGAGAAGAAGTATGAAAACTCAGCCACTAACACCATCTATCTATCTTTTTACCTTTGCCTTTTCAATATATGTAGTTGTGAACTTGTGACAGATTAGGTGCCAGCCTAAACTATACTGTTTGGTACTAGTTAACTAAATTCAAAAGTCAAATGTTAGCGAGATTCCTTCTCTTTATGCATAATCCTAAGAAAAACCCCTGATTTTTCCCTACATTAATAAAATAATTATTAAATTAATAATTATGTCATATATGATAAGTCAATTACATTATTTTTACTTTTACAATGCCCGCTTTGATTTTAGACATTTGTAAATAAGCCACAAAATTTGATTCGACTGATTTTTTATGGTCAAAAGTACTATAAATTAGATGATGAGGTTAGCAAAACTGTTGAAGTGTATATATATATATATATATATTATTATTATTATTTTTTTTTTTTTTTCCTTGTGCAAATAGAAGCTTTTCAGCTTCAAGTGGCCAAAACTCCAAAAAGGGAGGAGTTTATTCAGGACTAGTGGGGCTTGGAGCTTAATTTAATTAAAATGGTAGTTGGTAGTACTGTAGTAGTACCTCATCAACAATAGAAAGGAGATGATATCCTTGTATAAAGGACCAAAAACCTATCCTGAGAAAGCTCCCCCAAGTCACACACTTAAAAATAAATAAATTAAAAAGGAAGCTCCTTCTTCTATCCAACACAAGAGAGAGAGAGAGAGAGAGATACCCACACAACCGACAACGTAATTCTTCAAATCCAATTTTGGCTTGTCGATTAATTTTGACCACCACCCATGAACACCACGACCACCAACAACGACTGCATGCCGTTGCTATCCTGCGACAAGCTCGATCGAATGGCCAACTGGGTTGGCGCCAACGTGGCCTCCGCCTTCTTCGCTTCCCTCGAGCGCTGCTCCTGTATCCATCTCAACACCATCGATTTCGACGATGACATCGACACCGACTCCTCGAAGGATCAACTCCCGCTCTTGCTTTCTGCTACTTCCACCGACCAACCACCACCACCAATTCAGCCCACCACCGCCACCCTCCACCTACCTGCTTGATACCTTTTTGTCTTTGGGACAAATTGCGAATCCTTCTCTCTTCCTCTACTGCCTACCGCAATTTCGTAATTTGGGCAGGTTTATTGTTCATCTGGAAAAAATCAAAGCCGTTTTGCCTCATGGGTTTCTGGTGTTTCTGCTCCTCTCACTGTATGTACCTACCGTTGTCTTTTTTTTTTTTTTTTCAGAATTTGGGTATCTGTATCTCCAGACCATGTATGGAAACTCTTGTGAATTGTAATGAATAAAGCTTTCTGTTCATTTATTGCTTCTGGAATTTGGGAAAGATAAGAACCTCCCCTGAATCTGAATTTTATATAATTGTTTTAGGCCAAGGTGATATAAGAATTATAGGTCAAAGTTTGGTTTTGTACTATTTGGGAAACGTATTATTATTCTTGTTATGGGTTTAGATTGGTCCCCCAGTTTGATCTTTCATAATGGTTCCATTAGCAATTGTTTTTCAATATAAAATGCAATGGCTTATCTACTACAAGCCTTAAGCTTTTGCGAATAATGTGCTTTAACAACAAAAAGAAGGTAACAATTTTGAATCTTTCCCTTATTTCAAACTTTGGTGTTCTCCATATGCTAGCTGGTTGCAGGTTGAGTTTAGTTGAATGAGGATTGGATGAGATGGACACTTTCTAAAATGACCAATCTTATAAAATTTATTGGCCCGCAGTACTGGATGGATATTTTATGTGCTGGCTCGAAAGAGTTGTCATTCTCCTGATCGGTGTTACTAGGCGGTGTCTATATTTTAACTTAGGTTGCATATCTTGTTGCACTTTAATGGAGCTTTTCTTCTCAGTCACATCAATTTACTGAATTCGCCAATGCGTCTTCGAGCCATAAGATTTTGGTGGGGTTCGTCTATGGGGTTTTGGCTAAGTGCTCTGTTACTTGGTAAACCTAGATTTATGGAAGGAAAAGGAACTTACTGTCGAGCTGCATAAGATAAAGATTCTCTCTTTTTGTTGAATGGAATAATGCTGTCAAGACTGGACTTTGATGTAATGCATATTAATGACTACACTCCTTGATAGATCTTTGATAATGAAAATGTTATAGATTGGACTTCAAAATGTTTTGGCATTTCTTTCTTCTTTCAGTACTTGTGCTTTCTGATCACTTTCAAATTTTCCTTTAAATGTTACTTTCTATGTGATTGGATTTATGACTGGGTGGTCTTCTTGGGGTTCTTGTGTCAGTTGAAAAGTAAATTGACTATCCCACAATTAAAGGACTATCCTCAATGTCAGAAGGTTACCATGATGATGCCTATGCTGTATGACTAACAGAAAAAGAGCTTATTATGGTTCTCTTAAACCTTTTATTTTTTATTATTATTTTTTTTTCACCTTTTTCCCCCCGTGGATTTAGATATACATTATGAGCATCAAAATTTTAAGTTTTTATTTAACTTTTTTTTTTTTTTTTTGAAAAAAATATATTTCATGGAACAAGTTGTACAGAGTAAAGATTGAACTTCTTCATAATTATCATGGTTATTGCATCTGATCGCATCTTCTGCGACATATGACAAGATCGATGATCAATTTATAAATTATCTGTCAATGATATGGCGTCGATGAATTGTTAATGCAATATCTTCGCTGCAACATACGACAGATTCTGTTTATGTTTTTCAATTTTTTTTCCATGGTTGTTTCCAAAGAAAGCTAATTGTAATAGTTGTGCGAGATCTGATTGGTAGAG
Source organism: Ziziphus jujuba (assembly GCF_031755915.1). Classification (NCBI taxonomy): domain Eukaryota; kingdom Viridiplantae; phylum Streptophyta; class Magnoliopsida; order Rosales; family Rhamnaceae; genus Ziziphus; species Ziziphus jujuba. The sequence continues at coordinate 2,945,657 of NC_083385.1, read as the reverse complement.
TCTATATGTCATCAGAATTTTGAATAAATATAACTCTTGCAGGAGGTGGTGCAATAATACCTCTTGGATATTCAAATTAAAATTTGATTTCAGTTCTGTTATGCTTTGTAATCTGGCTGAAACCGAGGATGCTAGTTCATAGAATGGGATGCTTTTTTGCAGATGATTGTTAAACCAGCATAATGGCCAGAAAGAATCATTCAGAAAGGAAAAGGAATACAAAGGCAAACAAGGAAACATGTTTATGAAACATGGATATACAGAATGCCCTTGCCATAGAACTTCTGAGAAGTTTAGATAGGCAAGGTTCGAATCACCCCTCTGCAGTTGCATTTGTCTTCCATCTAATACATTTCCCAGATACAGAATTCAGATATCTCAGGCAACAGAGAAGAGACACATTGATCGAAATCCAGTGACAGAAAAACCTGATTACATATCTCTGTCTTCTCTCCAGCAAATTAGCATCAACACGCAGCGTTGGATAATGTAAAGCCTTGCTCTCTTCTCCTTAAGAATCTTCCCTCCTGGAAGCTGAACCTTGCTTTTCTGCCGCAGTGGTAAAGGTAGGCATCCCATTCCTACGAGTTTCCGCTTCTCACCTCCTCTCATTATCTTCAGGCTTCAGAGATAAGATGGTAGAAACAAAAGGAAATAATAATAATAATGATAAAGGATATTTTGAGCTACTTCTGATCTCTGTGCATTTTAACTTGCTCTCACTTTGTTAATCAGAATAAGACCAGGTTCTCTTTTTATGTGGAAAAGAATATGACTGAGAGGGTTACAAAGGTTTGTTACAAAATTTTTGTCTTGCAGTGCAGTGAGTTACTGATATATCTGTTGCAAGTTAAGTGGCTCCTAGGGAGGTTCGCAAGAGGGCCCAAAAAAAAAAAAACAGTTTTATGCATTCAAAATGCTTCCTTTTACTGCACTGTCTGGCAGTTTGGTGGATGAGTTTCTGTTTAGCTGTCTGCTCAAGGAATTGAGCCAAGTGTTTTTGTTTTTTACACACCCGGGCTACTTGATGTATCTTTGTTCTCTCTGTAGGAAACCAAGTCTCAATTTTTATTCTTTTTTTCAAGTTTTTCTTAAAATTCGATCAGGAATTTTGTTAAATCTTTTCAAATTTAGTTGTGGATAAACAAAGGATTACTTGCAAAGTGGACTCCCTAAAACCCGCCCCAAAAAAAATAAAAATGAAAAGAATAAAAATAAAAATTTCCACCTGATATATTGATAAAGGGAAGTACCTTTAACTATAAAGCAAGCTCACCATTTTCATGTTTATCTTCTGAATCAGACTACCATAAATTTAAAGAGAGATATTGGTTGATGCCCATTTGTTGTTATTCAAAAAGCACATTGGTTACGTCTTAGCGGTTGCATCAGCAAATGTGTAGAACTAGGGAACAACAAAATTGACCAAACTAAACAGGAAACGGACTCAGGATATGCATCTTCAAAGTACAGATGCTGGAATGTTTTAACGCTTTGAGAAACCAAAAAAAAACAAATCATAACGTATAAAAAAATTACAAAGAAAACGGAACCCCAAAATTTAATTACCAATGAAACAAAGAGTCATTTTATGCATTTTTCAACTATGATCCAACACCAGCTCACTATTAGACAAACTTCCAGCAGAAAAATAAATAAATAAATAAATAAATTTTTTTATTTTTTTTATTTATTTATTTTTTTTTTTTTGCTTCATTTGCAAGATTGGTGGGATGCCTAACTAGTTAAACCAGTTGGCACATATGGAAGCATATCTTACATTTAGATAAGCCCTGATTAATTCCTTAATTATATTTTTCTTTTTTTGGGAAATTTCTGTTTATATCGAAATTCTTTAATCATTCATTTTTATTGTTTAAAGGTATGAGACTTTTCAATAATTAACATCTATATTTCTTTTCCTTTAAAGGTACGAGACTTTTCAATAATTAACATCTATATTTCTTTTCCTTTCTTAATGTGGAAGAGAATAAATTGATTTATTAACAAAAGTAAACAAATATTAAAAGCCAGCTAAAGTCTTCACATATTTTTGGCGGTTAAGAAAAAGGCAGAGAAATAATATTTATATTCTGATTAAGCCGTTAAAAATCTTTTCAAGTTATTAATTATGCTGCAAAACTTCAACGACTCTTTTTAAGCTTTACAAAATAGTCAAAAGCACAAAAAATAAATAAATAAATAAAAAGGCATCCATAGTCTAATTTAGTATAAATATATATATATATATATATATATATATATATATTTTAATGTGTTATGTAGTTAATATCGTCCAAGTATGCAAAAGGATTTCTGTTTCAAATTTTTTTTTTTTTTCTTTTTCCCCGGAGTTCGATGTCTCAGATATTATACAAAAAGTATCTATTAACGCTATTATATGTAAGCAGAAAGAAAAAGTAAAAGAAAGCAAAAAGAGTCTAAAAAGCTTCGGTTTATAATCTATTTGGTTGGTGCGGCTTTATCATGAGAATGAATAAAAATGTGATTTTATTGGTTAAACTTTTTGTAAACGTATGTCATTTTGAACTTTTGTAATGTTTTTGTAAGATTTCTAAATCACAATCTGGAAAAAGCAAAAGAAAGAGGATTAAAAAAAGATTTAAATTATGTGGGAAAAGGAGGGTATGGGAAGACATGGATACAGAAACTAAAGAGCTTATGTTAGTAAAACAAAGAGAGTTTCTGCAAACCTATCAGGGAGATTCAGACATGCATGCAATTCCAGGCCCAGCAGCGTAATTTTGAAGTTACCTTATCATGGCATGCATTGGACACAATCATATGGTTTTTTTTTTTTTTTGGTCAATAATCATAGTTTCCCACTTAAATTTTTTTTTTTTAATTGAAACGGGCAAATTCGAAAGGATTCTTAGAAATTAATCCTTTAATCAACATTTTTATATGAATTGAAATTTATTTATCAATATTGGAAAATTATGAGAAAAACGTTTGATCAGTGCATGTAAGCACAAATATTATCATCATACATGTTCTTAATCATTTTGGTAATCCAATAACACTTTCGTACTTTAATTAGATGCCATTATTTTGAAATTATTTTATAGCATTGAGATACTCCTCATGCCATAAATTCATATACTTCTCCTATGATATTGTAATAAAAATAAGGGATATAGATGCTCCACCAATTTATCCACTATTGTGTCATAATTAAGTGCACATTAGCTGTAATTTCCATTAGGGTGGTTTATCACATGCCATATCGAAACTAATTTTATTCCCTTTTCCTTCCTTTCCCTTTTATGAAAAGGTGGGGAAGATCTTAGCAAGTAGATTAAAATGGAAAAACATCAAAAGCAACAATAATGAACAAGAAAAAACGGCTAGCTTAGCAATCTAATGAAGATCTGCAATATTTGAGCTTTTAGCAAAGAGGGTGTATATATATAATTAAAATAATGAAAACCAAAAGAAAGACTTTTTATAAAGCCTTACAAAATCTTTGCCGTAGGGTTCCCTAACAAAGGTGGGGTTGGGATGTGAAGGCGTGCACTAACTTTGCTTATGATTGAGTAGAAGAGCATGTCTAATAAAAGTACAGCAAATCAAACCCCATTTTCTACTCCCCTTTTTCCTCTATTTGAGTGTTACCAATTGCATAGATATAAAATAAAATAAACAAGTATTGGGATACTCTTCCAGAGTAATTTTAGACTATTTCAGCCAGCCACATCATGGTTACTGAAAATAATCTGTCATCATTCTGTTCGTGTCGCTGTGATTCAGGCAAATTGATGAACATATAAAAGGTATATATAGCTGAAGATCTGATAACCTGTGGTGTAAAGAGCCCAGTCAAGGACATCGATTGGTTTTCCATGTAACAAATTTTGAACTAAGCAATAAGCATGCCATTCAATAAAGGAGAAAGAAAAAAAAAAGGGTGTGTGCTTATTTTATATAGTAACAAATTGACAGATGATTTAAAGGGAACAGGGCTGTGATAGCTGTGTTTTTTGGTGGGGTTTGAAAATTGAAGTCTAGAAGCAGGCCTTGCCTATATTCTCAGTCAAAATGACATGATTTCATAAAAGATGCATTTATTTATATATAAATCAACAGAAAAAGAAGGGAAAGATCTTTTATAAAGAGAGGATTTGGGTGGTAGAGAGGTTAAAAAACCTTCCCTACATTGGGTCACATTGAATAATTACGCTTCCAACACCTTATTATCACCAATCCATGTTAGAGGAATCATGAAAGCTGACAAACATGATACACCTAGAACAACCCCTTTTGCTTTCTCTTCCAATCAAAGTTTATACCCATCAACACATTACAAAAAATAAAAACAATTCAAAGTTACACACTCTTAAGAAGCAATCCTTCCAATCCCCCCAGATACCCTCCACTTCAACTCTCTCTTTCTATTTCTCTATCTCTCTCTGTGTGCTAAAATGGCCAACTTAGCCTATTCATATATGCTTTGGTTAAGCATTCTAGTATGTGCTTGCAATGTACATGTTATGGCACAGAGGGTTGGAGGAGGATCAACCAAGTTCTATGATTTTAAGGTCTTTTTTCTCTCTCCGTAAACATGCCAATCTCAATTTATTCTCTACTTCTTTGATATATATTTATTATGTCATTTTTGTCCAACTATGTGTATGTTGATGAAAGTTTTCTGTGGCACTTAGGTACAAACTAAAAGAGTTACCAAACTATGCAACACCAAGGACATCATGGTCGTAAATGGAAAGTTCCCAGGACCTGTTATTTATGCTCAAGAAGGAGATAGAATCATTGTCAAAGTTATCAATGAGACACCCTATAATACCACAATTCACTGGTAAAACCTCGTCTTTCTGACAAACTTAAAATCAGCTGGTATTAATTTTGTGTTTCCTTTTGTTGATGGCAAACTTTTTTTTTTTTTTTTTTTTTTAAATAAGGCATGGTATTCGGCAAAGGCTATCATGCTGGTTCGATGGACCTTCATACATTACTCAATGTCCTATTCAAGCAGGCCTGAGTTTTACATACAACTTTACATTGGAGAAGCATAAGGGCACTTTTTTCTGGCATGCTCATGTTTCTTGGTTAAGGGCTACCGTTTATGGTGCCCTTGTCGTCTATCCCAAATCCGGTGTACCTTACCCATTTAAATACCCTTATCATGAGCACATAATTTTACTAGGTAATCAATAAATTCTCCAATTCATATAATCAGCCTTGTACTGCAACTTTCTAGGAAATTAATCATGAAAGTTTGGTTTGTACATGTCAGGGGAGTATTGGCTGCAGGATGTTGTAAAGCTTGAGGATGCCACTTTAGCAAGTGGAGGAAGTCCTCCACCGGCAGACGCCTACACCATCAATGGCCAACCGGGCCCCAACTACAACTGCTCCCAGCATGGTTAAACCTCTTTTATATATATATATATACATATATATCTAGCATCTAGCAGTCGGCCTCTCAAATAATTTGAATAATAAAATTTTTAATGTAGTATCCTCTTGTTCTGTATAGACTGTATTGATAAGTTTTTGATGTCATGATTTTGTTTCAGATGTGTATAAGCTGGATGTGGTCCCTGGGAAGACTTATTTGTTGAGGTTGATACATGCTGGCATAAACATGGAGAACTTCTTTGCCATAGCTAATCACAAATTAACCATTGTGGAAGTTGATGCGGAGTATACAAAACCATTCACCACAGGCCGTGTGATGCTTGGACCAGGTCAGACGATGAATGTCCTGGTCACCACTGATCAGCCAATAGGAAGATACTCCATGGCCATGGGACCTTACATGTCAGCCAGGGGTGTCTCATTCCAGAACATTTCATCCATTGCCTATTTCCAATACTTAGGCGCTATGCCTAATAGCTTATTCTTACCTGCTAAATTACCAAGCTTTAACGATAATCTAGCAGTTAAGTCTGTCATGGATGGACTAAGGAGCCTAAACTCCGGTAATGTTCCGAAAGTGATTGATGCTAATCTTTTTGTCACCATTGGATTAAATGTCCAAAAGTGCCATTCAAAAACACCAAAACAAAATTGTCAAGGTCTAAATAATGGGGTTATGGCAGCATCGATGAACAATATAAGTTTTGTTAAGCCCAAAATCTCACTCTTGGAAGCTTACTACAAGAATATTAGTGGCTCTTTCACCGAGGACTTTCCTGGAGTACCCGTTAAGTTCTATGACTTTGTTAATGGTGCACCTAATAGTATTCCTAATAACACACAGACATTGACTGGGACGAGAGCCAAGGTCCTTGAATATGGTACCCGGGTTCAGCTAATCCTGCAGGACACTGGGACAGTTTCCACGGAAAACCACCCAATTCATTTTCATGGCTATAATTTCCATGTCGTGGGATATGGTAGTGGTAACTATGACCTGAAAACAGCAAGTTTCAACCTGGAGGATCCACCTTACATGAACACAATTGGAGTCCCAGTTGGTGGGTGGGCTGCTATTCGTTTTGTTGCTGATAATCCTGGTATGTTTTTATCTTTAGAAACTGATTTTTATTTGTATTTTATTTATAATTATTATTAATTTTTTTTTATGTATAAATAAAATTTAAGATAGTTTAGGAGTTTGATTATTGATTGCAGGAGTTTGGTTTATGCACTGTCATCTTGATATTCACCAGTCATGGGGATTAGGAACAGCGATCATCGTCAAGAACGGGAAAGGAGAGCTTGAGACACTTCCTCCTCCTCCTCCAGGACTTCCACGGTGCTAAACTTTATTTATTTACTTTATTTTTTTTGAGTTGGATTTTGATAGCAGAGGATTCTTTTACGAGCGTGTAATAGTGTAATATCCGAGAACATGAAATTGTCGGTGTAAAGTTGTTAAGATTAAATGGAATAAAGAAGATGCAGATTTATTTTCTTCATTCTTGTTTCCTTTTTTTCTCATTATTTCTATTTGAAAGTCTATAAAATACCAAGCACGAATCATGACGCGTAGGACAAGCGGATAATGCATAACATCATAAGCTTAAAAAGTTTGTAAATCGAATGCACGATATATTGTTTTGTAGATCATGATAATACACCCAATTAATTATGAAAGAAAAGAAGAAATTGTCATTTTGTCTTAATCCATCATTACCAAAAACCCATAATTTCTTTTAAAAAGTTCATATATAGAAGGAAAAATAAATAAATAATAAAAAGGAAAAAGAAAAAGAAGACCCTGCCGGAATCCTATGAAAATGCATAATGTAAAAAGCCTACTGCTAGCATTCAAATCCAGAATTCGTGTAATCTTAAAGGGTGGGCAATGGCTCTCTTTTGGGCATGGAAAATTATTTTTTTCTTTTGAAAGGAAGTAGAAAAATGTAACAATATATATATATATATATATATATATATATATATCGAGATGTAAAACTGTTACTTGTTCTAAACTTCTACTTCTGAAGCAGACAGATATGACATTCCCAAATATACGAATTTATCTCCTTAATTTTGTATCTCATAACATAGAGAAAACAGAATGCTTACTCTGAAAGGAAATGTCTTTCATTCATAAAGCAGACATTATGGATTGATTTTCTCTGAAGTCCACCACTTGTCTCCATTGACCTTATGTCTGGATGTAAAGGTCAGCCTCTGGTTGCTCTTCAAATTCAGGTAATCAACCTGTGAATAAAGTCCGCGAAAGTTAAAAGGGATATGGAGAAAAGCAATAGGGAAGTGGAATGAATAGCAGAGTAGAAAGACTATTAAACCTGCTCTGGATCATGAACCAGAAGGCAAAACGCATCAACTGGGCCTGCAGAAGGGTCTATAGATACTTCTTTTGGTGACTCTTCATCTACGAGCGGATGGCCAGGATCTAAATATAGTAGGCGTGATCTTGGAGATCTGGCAAACCAAGATTTCTCTCTTTCCTGCACCAATCATTGTATTGTAAAACATGTAGATAACATAAAGCATCTGGTATGGTAAATCCACCAAATTCTTGATGTTCAAGATAATTTCTATGATTGTTACCCATAGCAAAAAAATGGAGGAACATTTTACTAGCATATATTATGCATCCCATTTTCCGTTTATCTCATATCAAATTTAACTAATTATTTTTGCAAAAGCATCCCCCAACACCAAAAAAGGAGGAAAGGGGGGGTGGTGGTGGTTGGAAATCCCTAACAGCAAACAGTTCACATCAATACTTTTCATTTCCACATCCCAGACAGGATCAAATGTAAAATCAACACTCATTGTCTACAGGACAATAAGAATCCAAGTAAGTCATGCTCTTATGACTCATGGCTCAAGCCAATACCAAAGTCATCTTTTATCATGGCCAACCATTATGATCACTCTTCATCAAGCGTATCAACTCCAAAAACACCATGTTAAAAAAATCCACGATGGAGTGGAGTTGACATCCCAACCTCTAGGATGTGCTAAACAAACTTTGGCTGTTTGGTGGCTGCAACACGGCTCAATCTAACCTCGCCAAAGTACATATTGGATATGAATATGATACGTAAAGTGTGCTTTCAATCCAAGTACAAGAGGGTCCCCATTTTACCTGAAGGTTTACAGGATCAGGATTTGATCCATCAACAATATCAATTCTTCCTTTAATCCGGAATTGCTCCCAAGATTCGGTGAAGTACCAACATATCTACAAGGTCAATTTTTTTTTAATTAAAAAAAAAGAAAAAAAAAGCCCACATTGGATCTAAAAGAAAATAATATATGCATGCTTGAAAAGAAGATTCAGTATAAGTACAAAGATACATATAAATCAGAAACCATATATATATATATATATATATGAAAGATTTGATACCTCAGCAAATGGACAATGCTTAAGCTCATCAATCTGCATTATTTATGCAAAAGTCAGCTCAATAGGCAAACCCGGATATGTTATTTGCATTTTAGAATTTCACTATAGTACGAAAATTAGTGATAATGGTAAGTAGTGGAAAATTCCAAACGTAAAAGAAATCAAATCTGAAATCTTTAATTAACTAAATAAGCAGCCCCCATTCCACAAGGACGTGAATTTTGAATGAGCGGCCCAAGAAAATTCCAAATAAACAAGTAAATGATGGACAGAAATAGAATAATAACCTTGCGACTTGTAGAATCGGTGTGGATTTGTATCTTATCAGTATCTCCTTGAAATCCCCTGTAAAACCCCAAAGAAAAATCCATCAAATTTCACTTTTTAATATTAAATATGCATATAAAAATTTAAAAAAATTTATAAAAAAAAAAAAAGAAAAAAAGAAAAAGAGAGAGAGAGTGAGAGAAGGGGAGAGACTTATGAGTACCTAAAAATAAGGGTACGATTGGAAGGCCTGCCATTATAACCCACCGTTGCCTGAAACACGATCATCCAAAAATAAATAAATTAGTGTAAAGTTAATAAATAATTAAAAAGTGAGACTTTCTTACCAATAAATAAATAAATAAAATTAAAAACTGAGACTTTTTAGAATAAATAGATGTTGGAGAAAGAAAGAGAGAGAGAGTTAAATTTACAAGCTGAAAGAAGGACGAGTGTTTAAGGTGGGCATTAGAGTCCAAGGCATCCAAAAGAAGCTGCTTCCATGGCACTGCTGTCCCTGTTTTAGCCATCATGAATCCCTTCTTCTTCTTCTTCTTCTCTCTTCCTTTTTTTTTTTTTCTTTCTTTTTTTTTTCTATAGCAGAGACTATCGATTTTGAATATTCCCACTTCAAATAATATTATTTTATATATAGTAGTCAATATAAAATATATTATATTAACTTATATATATCATCGAAAATAATTCAAATCATCCCTAGTTACACCCAAAAAAAAAATAAATAAATAAATCCAAATCAAATCATCCTTTCCAGGAAAGAGAGTACAAAAATTAATTGAAATCATCCTAAACCAATTTTATTCAAAAGATATATATTTCTATAAATAATTTTATTAAAGTTCAATTTTTTTTTTTAATTTTTTATAACCAGGAGCTCCACGTAATTGTGATATTCTAAAAACAGAACGGAGGGCTCTTTTTTTTTTTTTTTTAAGGTATATTTTTTTATTCTATATTGTTTTTAATAAAGTTTATAATTATATTATTTATATATAATTGACACCTATAGAAAAACAGAACGAGGATACTATATAATAATTTTTATATTTTTTGATTGGCTGGAAGAATTTGGACTTGGATTTTTTGATTGCAAGGTCAACCTGGCTAACCTCATGCGGGAATTTTTTTTTTTTTTTTTTTTTTTTAAATCTACACCATTAACTGTTATCAGCGGAATCAAACGAGACCCAATTAGGACTTTTGACTTGGAAAATGCATTTTAAAAGTCAACATCATCTTAAAAACCAAACATCATTTATTTCCATTATTATCTCATAAACATTTTGTCTCTCATCCCAACCTGTCCATAAGCTAGTTACACAGCAGACTTCATGGGTTGATTTCCTCTGAAGTCCAGCACTTGACTCCATTAACGTGTGTGGATGTAAAGACTAGCCTCTGGTTACTCTTCAGATTCAAGTAATCAACCTGTGAATACATAAGGTGAGAAGCCTTATAGGGAAAACAAGAAAGCTTTGAAATGAATACATAAGACGCACTGAACCTGCTCTGGATCAAGAACCAACACACAAAATGCACCAACTGGGCCTATACTGCGGTCTAGAATGACTTCTTTGGGTGGTTCTTCATTTAGTCTTGGAAGTCCAGGATTAGGTCCCAAATACTGGAGTCTCGAATTCAGAGAACTGGCGAACCAACATTTCTCTCTTTGCTGCACCATTCATTCAAACAAAGTGAGGAAAACAAGAAGGCACCTCAAGGCATTCTTCTTGTAATTAAAAGTTGTTAAATTTCTCGATGTCCAACATGTTTTCTTAGAGGCTACAAATATTGAAAAGAAAGGGCATCTTACACCCAACTTTTGTTTCATCACAAATAGTAAATAGCAACCAAGTATTTTGCAAAATGCAACCAATCTCTGGTAAAAAAAATCAACATTGATGCCTTTCTCAAGACAAAAATTTTTTTATCCCTGCTTTGTGAAGAAATCAGCAAAAGTGTCATTGAACTGGAATTTCATTTCAACTGTTATCAGTGATTTGGTTGAGCTCTGTTTATCCTAGTTCATCGGTCAATCGAACTCAACTTTCATCAGTAATTGCCTCTAGGAGAATAAGGATCCCTATTTTATTTTTTATTTTTTTAGCGAATGATTTCAATGCCTCATGATCTATACAAAAGTAATGTTTATCATTGCCATTATATTATCATTACTGTTTCATCATTTCTCCTCAAACATACCATCTTAAAAAGATACAGGAATTTCACATCGCTTCCTAAAATGTAATAATTAACCTATACTTGAAATATGCAAAATGTGCTTTTTTCAAGAGGTACTATGTTACCTGAAGTTTTCTAGGATCAGGATTGGATCCATCAATGGTCTCAATTGTTCCATTAATTCGAAATTGCTCCCAAGAGTCAGTGAAATACCAGCATATCTACAACAACTAGCAAATTTAAAAATACGATAATGGATACGGAAACTCTAAAAAGAGAAACAGTACGAGTGCTAATTGTTTAACAAAATTCTAGGAATGTCATCAAATATTCATTACCTCAGCAAACGGACAATGCTTAAGCTCCTCAATCTGCATTGTTCATGCAAATGATCAAATCCCAATAAGCAAACCATCCACTTAATCACAAAACCCATATAGTCCATTTTGAATTTTTGATATAGAATGAGTAAATAACTTCAACCATACCCATTAATAGGAAAAAGACCGATTGGTATTACTTATTTAGAAGAAGAAAAAGGTATCAAATTTCGAATCTTTTAATCTTTAATTGGCGTCAACAGAAAAACAAAAAAATCAAGTGTTTAATCAAATAATAGCAAGTGGATATATACATAGATATAAGAACATTGAAATTTAAAGAGAATAGTTAGAGAAGAACCTTGCGACTTCTACAATCGGTGTTGATTTGTATCTTATCGCAATCCTCTTCAAATCCCCTGACAACCCCAAAAATAATAATAATAATAATAATATTAATAAATAAAAATCATAATTGGCTTAGAGAGAGAGCGAGAGAGAGGAGAGAGTGCCTGAAAACAACGGTGCGGTTCGAAGGTCTCCCGTTATAACCTACAGTTGCCTGGTACCCAATCATCATCATCACCACCATCATCCATTTAAAAATAAATAAATAAATAAAGCAAATAAGATCTTCAAAAAATAAAAATAAAAAATAAAAGCTTAGGACTGAATTTAAAATGATGGAAGAGAGAGATTACAAGCTGAAAGAAGGAAGAGTGCTTGAAGTGGGCATTGGATTCCAAGGCATCCACAAGAAGCTGCTTCCATGGCGCTGCTGTCACTGTTCCTCCCATACTATTACTTGTTCACTTTATCCTTTCTCTCCTCTTTTTTCCTTTTTTTTTTTCCTTTTTTCCTTTTTTTATTTTCCCCACCTAAACACCTCATTTCGCATAGCGGTTCTTAATTGTTTTTTTGTCTAAATGCGTTTTTAAATACAGCGACTTTAATATGCCCCGTCTCGGTCTGTTTTTCTTGCCCTCTACGACAGTAAAGGTGATGTAGCTAGAGTAAGAGTCTGTTTCTACATCCAAACTCCAAAATCTCTCATATTATTGGGCTCGATGCTTGGCGATTTTCTGTGGGCTTTTATGCGTGGGCTTTTTTTGTTTCTTACTTTTTTCCTGGAAAGCACAAAAAAACCCACCCTTCATCCAAAATAAAGAAAAACGTTTATATCTCTTTTTTTTAATAATTTTGTCCACATTCATTTATCCTGTCCAATAAATTATCTAAAATAACTTTATCATGTTTTTAAAATAAACCAACAAAAATGGATTTATTTAGTGAACAATATTATTGAATTTCTTTAACTTTGATAATAATCTTCAATTTTATTCAATAAATAGTTAGAAGAAAATATAAAAAAATAAAAAATAAAAAAAATTAGTCCGAAATTGAAGACAATACTTCCCTCTCACAGTGAGGAGAGGATCCCTGCCATACCAGAGGACAGGATATGTAAGTAAAGGCGACGTATAGACAAAATTAAAGAGTAGAGTACTACCCTGTCACCATGAGAAAGAGGGGCCCTTCCTTCCATAGGAGAGAGACGCAGGGCGACGACGTATAGACAAAATTACATATCCTACCCTATAATTAGGGCCTCATCTACAACAATGGATGCGAGACGTATCGTCTTCAACCTCAAATTGACATTGTTTTTTATTTTTTCAATATTCTTTTCTAACTATTTACAAATCAAATGAAAATTATCATCAAAGTGAAAAAAAAAAAAAAAAAAGAAAAAAAATCGTAAAGCTACAAGTGCCGACTATTAACGATAATAAATACTGCAAATCAAACCCATTTTCTATGGTAAAATCCCGTTTATTATATCACTTGCGTGGTCCATCTCCATTCTTCAGTTGATATGATTCAAAATGGAATAAGATACTGGGATAGGAATGTTGAATTAGTATTAAAGGTGCACGCATGCAACTCTACATGGTCTATATTTGGAAAATTCAGTGTGACCTGGTGGAAAAATCCACCTACTCTTTTAACCCCTATTGTTTTCAGAAAGCCCAAAAAGATTTAAAGTCTGGGTGCAACCTTTTTGCAGATTTCCAACTTTGAAAATGTAAATTCTTCCTTCTTATGTTTGTACATGTGAAAACATGACTTCTTGTATACATATGATAAGATAGAAAATACATACATACAGAGTTTGAAGTCTATGCTGAAAAAAAAAAAAAGAGTTTGAAGTCTATGGTACGGAAAAAAGAATTCAAAGTTTTTTTTAATATATAAATACATACATATAGAGTTTGAAGTCTATGGTACGGAAAAAACAATTAAAAGTTTTTTTTTTTTGTTTTATTATCAGCTTAGTTGACATACTACTTTGTATAATATATTTTTGATTCAAACATGTACGAATAAATTCACAACACATTTCGAAGCTAATCGATGACCGACAGGAAGATTAATGATGAACAAGAAGAATATTTCAGTTGCAAATTAATTATGTATGCAGTTTATCTCAAGTCTTTGGTAGTTCAACGAAAAATTTAATTTCAACCCAGAAAAAGATTAAAAAATCCCTTTGCAAATTCTGCAAGAAACGGTCTTCTTGGTATCCAAATACATGAAGCTGGCCAAAAATGATCAAATGAACAAGTCTGAATTAAGAAATCAACAGAAAAAATTTCTATTTAGTCAGTCATGGAAAAGGGTGAAAATTTTTCCTTTAATAAAACAAGAAAAAAATAATAAATAATAAGAAGAAAAGAAGAAGAAGAAGAAGTTAGATTCTTAGATCGAGTAGTTGAATCAAATAGTTATTGCTACGCAACTTTGGGGAGGACTAATTGCTTAGCCTTTGACTTGGGGACAAAAAAGAATTTGTAATATTGTCCATGAATAACAATGACCACAAATATGCATTAAACTTTCCAAGGATGACACTTTGATGGCTCTGATGACGAAGGACATCGAAGTTTTGGAACGAAGTAGGTGCGACATTTTTTAGGTCTCCATCAAAAGTGGGCCACAAACCAACTTGAGCATCATTAGGATCTTAGGTCAAGGTGGGACCCCAAAGATGGGTCCCTCAATGTCCATGTTATTATGGCATCATATATATATATATATATATATAAGATTCTCAATCCCTAAAATTGTTACACCGAATAATGCCGAATGTAAGTATTCAGCTACCATTTCTAGGAACAGAAGTTGGTCACGAGCTTAGCTAACCACTAGATAGCCAAATTTTCTCACGAAACACATGAACTCGAATATTGCAATTTCTATTATGACTTACTAAGAAAAATTTTCATCATTTTTTTTTCTTTTTATTTTTTTTTCTTGCTTGTATTATAATGCAGAGAAACAATCTGATTTTGCCTTGTAGATGATGTTATTCATCGTTTATTGATTAATTATTAACAATTTAGTTATATATTAACGCGCCTGTGCATGCATCTTATATTCTACTAGCAAATTTATGTAATTTAAGGGATTTTCTCTACTCTAGATTCTAATGTGTAAAGTACAAATCTGATTTTTTTTTTTTTTCATATAACGAAGTATATACTAAATTTATTATTAACCAAAAATAATAATTTCATCACATTTAGTAGTAATGTTGGCCTTACATGCATTTTAAACTAAATATTAACGTTACAACTAATTATATATACAGAAAAAGTTAGTAGATACGAGAATAAAGAAATCATACCATCAAACATGCACATCAATCATGTATCTTGTATATCTTGTGAACCTCCAACGACAAATTCATTGAAATATAGATATATATATATATATATAATATAAAATAATATATATTTTCCACCTATATTTTTGTCCAATAACTTTGAATTTCGTACTAGGGATATAAAGTTTAATCTAATTAGTTATTCTATTGTTAAAATATACAGTTGGAGGAGAAGAAATGAAGCTCATAAACAAAGCTAATGCATATATATGAGCAGTTATATGTGGAATGTTAGATGCAAATTTGATATACATAATAAATTTATATCCTAATAACTCAAATTTTTTGAATCAATATTAATTTAACATAGTATTTAAATTTAAAATTCTACAAATTTAGGTTTAAATCCTATCACTGTCACATTATCATTCACGTAAGAAAGTTTGATATATATATATATATATATAAAATAAATCCACATCATAATAATTTAAATGAAAATTTAATATAATTTATAAATAAGAACCTAATAACTTAAATGGTAATTTAACATGATGTATAAGTGAGAACTCACATCTAATAGTTTAAATAGTAATTTAACATGATCTACAACTGAAGAAGAACTTTTAAGATCATAATAATTTAACATGGCCTATAAATAAGGTTTTTAAATTCAATGGTAATTTAACATAAAGCCCACACATTTATAATTTACCTTCTCTTATAATTCTCACTCGCTTTTTCCTTTAATCTTGTATTTCAAAATCATATTGTTGCACATATATACATGTATAATTGTGTGTGTATAGCAGCAGATAAATAATATATGATTATTACCAAAAAAATACATGAATAATATATGATAAAATTAACAGTCGACATTCATGAATATTCAAATATGGAAGATAATTTTGACCAAAGAATATATATATATATATATATATATATATATGGGAGATAATAGCAGACAGCTATATATATATATATATATATAAACCGTAAGTACTCCTCTCTCTCTCTCTTTCTGTGGCCTGTCTTTTTGAAGTCTTCATCAAGGCAAGAGGTATCTATGGCCTTAAATTTGCCGCTCAATCACACTGCTCTACCTCTGACCAATGCAATTTTTTACAGTATAATTATTTAAAAATTGATAAATAAACTTTTCATAATGCTAGAAAATCTTGCAAGAAAGTAATATCTAATGCAACCATTCATTTCGATAAATGATTAAAATCTTTTATAAATCTTTTATCTTTAATCGGGTTTGACCAATTGGGATTAAGCGTGTTCAAGTTAAAATAATTTTATAATAGATAATTTCTTGGTAAATTTGAATATAAATTTATATATCATTTGAAAAATGATTAAATTTAAAACAATATCAATAAAACAAAAAAGTAGAATGTCAATGGAATTGGGAGTTACATCATATCATTTACAATACTTCAAATTATCACATCATGTGTAATTTCAATATTTTATAATTATTTCCAATATCACTCAATGTTAAAATAAAATTTATGAAATCCAACCCTATATTTTATCAGTGGTCCATGGCTCCACGCCACCCAAACAAAGAATACATATAAGTTTTTCGAAGGTTTTTAACAATGCTTTCTATATTGTAAATGATAAAAAAATAAATAAATAAATAAAAATACTCTCTCTATTATACACTTTATTTTTATTTTTTTAAATATTTACTGCTATATTTAGTTTCCTCCTTTTTTTTATCTGGATTTCCTTTCAATTATCTATAATTTAAAAGTTGCCAACATATAGAAGCAATAAAAGTTAACAATTAACATATGAAAGTGGCTTTCAAATTTATTCAACATTAAATTAAATTAATATAATATAATATTAAAATATATATATATATATATATAACGAGTTTAGCACTGTATATTCGGAGATTTAAATGCTCTTTTATTTTAGAAAATCAAAATAAAAAGTGAATTTGTGTATGTTTTTAAAAGTTTACTTCTTAAAATAAAGAAATAAGATGGATAAAAAATCCTTTAAAATGCTCTTGTTAATTTGTTATGATCATTGATGGAACAAGTTGTTTATATAGGAAGGTATTAAATCTAGCAGTAAAAAATGAAAAAAGGCAAAATGATTTTTACAATATTATTGATGCTTATTAATAAGTATAATAATGCTCATATTTTTCTTTGTTTGATTTTGGGATAAAACAAAAACTACCTACCTAATTAGAATACAATAGCTAAAATCCACACTAATAAAATAAAATAGCACCCTTGATGTTCAAATCACCATCAAAATTAATTCTAAGATATTTACATAGGCGTTTAAATTTGAAAAAGAAACAGTAGACATGATGAACTTTGAGTCTACAATAAAAACAAGGGGAAAAAAAGAGGCAAACCAAAGAATTATTAGATTACGTAAATGACAATTTTGTGCTTATGATATTTCAACACTACGCCATGATTCGAAATTTGAACGACTATATGTGGCATCTTCGATTTATTCCAGCAATATTCAATCAAAAAAAATATGATTTCACATCCATCGGCCAAGAGACAAAATCCATATCTCGATTCTACGTTTTCATAACCCAAAAAAAAAAAAAAATTAAAAAAAAAAATTCCCTAACAAATTTTCTTTACCCGTTGATTGAAGTTGAAAATATATAATTGAATTTTCAAATTTATATAATATATATATATATATATATATATATGTATTGGATTGGAGTAAGTATTTTAGGATTGTAAATTTTTTGTCCTCTTTTTTGTTTCCATTCTTATATATCAACTAATGATAAAATTTTATATCATCTTAAAAATAATTATATTTTTTCACCAATTTTATTTTATTTCTTTGATAATGTTTTTAAATAATGTTAATAGGGATGATAACAAAGAATAAAAAAAATTAAAAAAAAGACGGAAGATTTAGTATTTAATTTTAGGTTATAACTAACAAGGAGGAATTAAAATGGGCATTGTTTTGAAAGTATATATGGTATGGGGTTTTATTACTAAACTAACCTAACTTTATTTGATTAGCTACTAAAACACTCAATTATTGGAAAACAATAAAGTGTCTAGGTGATGTATAACCAACTTTTTTGTTTTTTTTGAAAAAGATGTATAACCAAAATTAAACTTTGATTTTACTGTTATTTTAAATGGGATAATATATATAATGCCAGAACTGCCACCATATGTGTATACATATATATATATATATATATATATATATTTTTTTTTTTTGGCTGAAAATGTATATATATATATATATATATAAAGCACATGCGGGTTAATGCATGTGTAACTTCTCCCGTATCACTATCAAATATATCATCACCATTATTATTTGTTAATATTATTACATAAGAAAAGGAAAAGTGAGGACCGTTTGGTTCCAAGGTTTGCTAGAAGGTAAGCACGTGAAGAAATCTGAAACCTTAAAACACTTCGAATTCACATACACACACAAACACACACACTAATTTCCCAAAGTTCTGACTTTATCATATCAATAATGATTCAGCGAACGAATCCAACTCAAGCTGGTTGTTATGATCTTCTGTCTTCAGAAGCTGAAGGTATTCCTCGTACAGCTTCTCTAGGGAGTTATCCTGTGTTGGTTCTTCATGAGATTGACATTCAAAATCTGAGCCATTCAGAGGATGTTGATGATGATCATCATCAATGACAAAGCCTACCCCACCATTATGATCACTTTCTTTGAAGTTGTTACACCAAGGTGTTAGCACATCGAAGCCTTCTCTTTCTTGGCTTGAAGACCCACTTGTTGTGTTGCATTCAAAGCTGTCATTTCTTCTTAGTGAAAAGGAAGTAACTCTAATGGGTTTTGGTAGATGAACTTTTGGCCTTTCTTGGGCTTGTACTTGTACCTCATGATGAGTACTTTTGCCCTTACTGGTCGTGGTCTGCTTCTTCATGTTATTGTTCTTGTTCTTGCTGTTTTTCTTCCTCTTGGGTGTTTCTTGGGCCGGCTCTGGTAGCTTTTTGTGAGTGTTTGGGTCGGTTCCTTGGCTTCTGAGCCGTTTGCTAAGATGGGTGTTCCAGTAATTCTTGATCTCGTTATCGGTTCGACCAGGAAGTCTACCGGCGATGAGAGACCATCGGTTGCCGAGAAGGGAATGCAGTCTGATAATAAGGTCATCTTCGTCAGGGGTGATATTCCCTCTCTTAATGTCCGGTCTTAAATAATTCATCCATCTTAGCCTGCAACTCTTTCCACACCTCAGAAGTCCTTCATGCAACCAAAGTCAAATGCATATAATTATTAATATGAACACCAACAAAAAATTAAATTAAAATTAAAAAAAGAAAAAACCTATAATAAGCTAATTTTTTTCTCTATTTAATTACTGAGATAAAAAATTGGAAGAACTAATGGGACTTAAATGCAGAGCAAAGCGAAATAAATAATAACACCACAATGAGAATGACTCTACCCGAGAAAATTCTTTGGACATTAGTTTTGGGGAGAATTTTAGTAGGGAAAAACAAAAAATTAAGAAATTAAACTAGTTTCTGTAGAAAAGAAAATTAAGATAAAAGAAATGAATGTATATATACCAGCTTTTTTAGGCAAAGATCTCCAATGGCCTTCCCCATGAGCTTGAATATACTTGGTAAGAAGTGTGTCTTCTCTGGGAGTCCATGGACCTCTATGCAACCCAACCTTGGAACAACAAGGAGCTCGTCCCATCTCTCTCTCTCTCTCTCTCTCTCTCTAGAGAGAGGACAGGACAGAGAAAAAAGTGCTTGTGGGCAGAGAATAAGAGGGGGTGAACAAAACAGGGAAAAAAAAAAAGAAAAAAAAAAAAGAGAGACTGAATGACTGATGCCCTGCAGAGCACAAACACTGATCGAAACCTTTGTATCCTTTTAAATCGTTAAAGTCAAATAAAAAGAGAAAAAAGTCAATGCACTCGGTAATTAGATTTTGTTTTTCCCTCCTCCTTGGTTAACACGAACAAATCTCTCTAATATATTCAATATCTTTATTTTTTTTTTTTTTGGAAATTAAAAGAAAAAAAAGAAAGAAAAAAGAAAGGGGTAATTGACTACCGGTGGCTGGCTTTGTACAAATCAAAACGGTTTCTTTCAAAAAGACATTTTCTATTTTGCTTTTGTTTTTGTTTTTGTTTTTTGTTTATTTTTTATTTTTTATTTTTTTGTATAATATAAATAAAATGTTTTTCGTTTTCGCTAGTGTCGAGGAAATGCAGTATTTATAACTTATAAGATGATTTTATTTTAGGCCAAATTACATATTTCTTGGCACCTAACTCAACGACCCTTCTTGCTATCTGCCCTTCTACTGCATGCATATATTATATGCCACACATTCCAAATACTTTGGGTTGGGTCATTGTTGAGACCGACCGCATTAGAAAAATAGTTACCGTTGTATAATATTATACATACCGTATTTAATTTAGATCACAACCATTCGTCATGTAGAAACTTATAAATGTTGAACTTTGACCATTCGTGATTCACTCATATCCCATCTTAAAAAAAAGTCCTCGGTTTGAAATCGTCCACCGGCGGAACCCAAAATATGTTTGTTAAGCCAGTCAACAAATTAGAGTTATATATATATATATATATGAATATAAAAAGAAAAATATCAAATTATGAATTTATTTATGTTGATGGGTATCATCGATTCACAAACTATATTATTATTTAAAATAGTATATCACTTAGAAGTAATATACCAATAGTTTATCTTTTATAATCATTTAAATATTAAAATTAATTCTTTAAAACTCATGATAAAAAAAAAAAAAGAGTACATGCAGTTTAATTTATATATATATATATATATACATGCAGTTTAATTTATATATATATATATATATATATATATAAAACTCTGATCTCTTTGCAAGTACAGTGGCTTTTACGAAGAAAATTAAACTAATTAGTGAAGGACCATCTCCATCAATGTATGGTAAGGCACCTGATAAGATTTGCCTTTTAAAATTAGTGATTAGTTGCAATCGTACTTTTGATTGAAAGCTTAAAAGAGTTGAAAAAATTATTTTCAATAAAAAGCGTAATAAGTTAAATATATTTTCCATTTAATCATCAACGAATGAGGGACCATTCCTGCATATTAGTGAGAATGATCCTTATAGATGTTACTCTATTCGGATTGTGCAATTTCTATCTTTTTGGTATTTACCAAAAAAAAAAAAAAATTCTATATTTTTGGTAAGCAAAAGGGAAATATTACACAGATACATATTCAAAATAGTTGGGGGTCTTAATTATTTTTGTTTATATCTATATATATTGGCTGTTTTACATTAGGCAAAACGCAGAGCGTGTTGAAGTGGCTGGACACACCACATCATGAATTGATGTTACACACCGTGCTAAAAGCTAGCTGTACTACCTAGCTCTTTATTTTAGCTTTGTTCCAACTTATGAGAGGTATTGCCAAAGATGACTGGGGCTAAATATCTAATCTGACTATGTACATGAAAAGAACACTATGGAATTCCATCCCCCCCAAAAAAAAAAAAAATTAATACTATGCAATTTGCAATGTTATATATACAAGGTCAGTTCCAAACAAGTGGTATGTATGTACATAAAAATTTCAAAAATCAAACAAATATGTGTATATGGGATAATTGTTCTTTTGGAACAGTCAAATTTTCAATAATTATTACTGATAATTTTCAATTTTGGGTTTAAAATGTGATGCTAAAATCTCTTCTTTTTAATTTCTTCTGGGAAAAATTTTACCTGGCTTTATGTGGTATATCACTTCCGACCAGAAATGTTCATGTTTATTAACACCTCATTATTAGAGTCAAATATATATTATCAGTAGGCCGCACATCCTACCTTCGCTTTCCTTCGCACGTTCAATCTTTGCTATTATTATTATTACTATTAATTTTTTTATTCATATCTTTTCTATAATTGCCCATCATTAATCAATTTTGTTATTAAAGCTAGGAGTGGGTTTCTTTCGTTCAATTTTCAGAATAATAGAAAATAATAATAAAAGAAACAAGAGAAGGCTTTTTTTTTTTTTTTTTTTTAATGAAGAAACGTGAGAGGTTTGTGAGACCCCATTAAATTAAATTGTTCGTGGTTTTGCAGTGGTAGCGTACATGCTCCCAACTGTGAGGAGAGAAAGCAGGCAGAGAAAGTCAGGAGTGGGACCTTTGTGTATTTGTATTTGATCAAACCAAATAAAATTGAGTTGGTAACTTATTCACTCATAATTGAAATATCACATGGACAAATTATGGTAAATAATTAAAATTAAAAAATTTTGAAAAACGACAAAAAAAAAAAAAAAAAAAAACTCAATCATTCATGTGGGATCACATACATTATTCATTTGTGGCCCACCTGGGAACAACTCCTGACAACCGGTAAATGTCTATCGTTCCTTGCTAGGTCCTACTCTCAGTTACATCCCAATAAATACGCGTGATCCTCCAATTCTATGTTAGTAAACTCCAAAAAACAAAAAATAATAATAATAAAAATAAAAAAATTCAAATTTATATATGCTGCATATCAGCATAACATTGGGCTTGCTGTCTAGTAGTTTAGTTATTCCTTTTCCTAAAGTCTAATTTAAATCACTTCAAAACGTTCAAAATGATGATATACGCTAGTTTATTAACAACTATAACTGTAAAACAAAAATTTTTAAAAAGGAAAAAAATATCAATTTTCTCAGTATTTTGAGTGCAGCACTAAGCATTTTGAGAAGATGGATGTGAGTGAGGTGAGAGGGATTAAAACTATAAATGACGATCATTCGGTTCCAGACAAAAGTTACTAAGCACTTGAGGAGGCCAACCTTTAGTAAGCATGGAAGAGTGATGAGGGAGCAGAGCTAATCAACTTGATAAACCATCCCAATGATGTGAGAAATTTGGGTTAAATATCACTAAGCGAATTTGAAAGTTCAAAACGATAACCAATGGGTTCCGCACGTTGGCTTTACATTGGAACCGCATATATGTATATCACTTTCCTACCCAAAACCCAACGCAACCTAACACTTTTTTCTTAAATAAGTTATGATCCGTAAGCACAAAATTGCCTATGTTTCATCCAAAGATAAGAAAATTACTCATTCTTCTCAATTTCGATAATTAAATTAATTATCAGTTATACCTTTTTAATCTTTTTTTTTTTTTTTTTATCCGTCAAAAAAAATTAAATTACTCACGAAACTGAGATCTTCTTCAATCTCATGATCAAATCTTCTTCATAAACAATTTGATCCCAATTAGCTCTCTTTCAAGCTTGCTCACATTCTTCAGTTCTCTCCCCAACCTCAAAGCCTAAGTCGTGTCTGCTGCAATCATTCTCTGTTTCTTATAATTTGCTTAACCTTCAATCAATCCTTCTCCAATTCTTTTGATCCGCTCAAGCTTCAACAAATGATGTTAACGTTAGCTATGGTGGAAGCTCTTCAATTGATGATCGTACTGGTTGTGATGGAACCCAAGTTCGTAAGGAGACAGTTAATGGATGTGGTGGGTGCAATTTGAGTAAAATCAAACAGATGGAATATTGTTGTTAAAATATATATATATATATATATATATATATATATTTGTGCACCCTGGCCTGTCCAGAAAGGGCTCTCGACATGGGTGCGAGATAATCTGTATCCCATATTAGTTTGAGGTTGAAGACGACATTCCCCGTCCACATTGCAGATGGGGCCCTTATCATGGGACGGGATGTGTAATTGAGTGAGAGTATAGACAAAATCAAATAAAATTACCCTATCCCCATCAAGGCCATCAAGGAGGGACCCGGTTCATAGGGAGGGGACGAGATAATTTTATTTAATTTTGTTTACATCCCATCTGCTCTTCAATGGACACAGGTATGTCATCTTCAACTTCGAAGTGAAATGATTTTTCTCTCCTTTTTTTTTTTTTTTTTTTTTCTTTCATTTTTTAATTTTTATTTTAACCATTTAAAAATAAAAATAATAATCAAAATAAAAGAAATCTTTGAAACTATAAATATCGATTATACTGATTATATATTGTTAAATTTCTTAATAAGGTTTGACAATAATCGATACTGTAAAACAAATCCATTTTTTATGGATTTATTTAGGTAATATAAGAAGGATATTTTGAATATTTCATTCTATAGAAAAATTGAAAGGTAGACAAAATTATTAAAAATAAAAAAATAGACATTTTTCTTCATTATGGGCATTTTTATGTTTTCCCTCTCCGAAAGTCTTGCCGGCTCACACCACATAAAAAATCCAATCTTGCTTCACATCATTGGGTATGGAGTATTTCAGATTACAGAGACGACCAAGTTTCCTTATACGCCCCATTAGGGAAAGATTCCAAATATTCTGTCAACAGCTGGTTTTGTTTAGGTGTTAGATGATTTTCTTCACATTAACTCTTTCTCAAACCCAAATGGTCACTCATCACTTTCGATTCACATCCAAGACTAACATGTATTTCCAACATATTTACAATGCCATCCCACAATGGATGCAAGTAATGAAGCTTCTTAATACATGTTGTATAAATATCACCATCACTTTCGAAGGAAATAAATTAAAGAATGTAATAATTACAATGACATTTTATATCTTCTTCTTCTTTTTTAACTGATCGGCCACATTTTTGACCCTCAGCCAAGGTACGGTATAAGAAAAATCGACACTCTTTTTTTATTTTAGTTCCATCGAGTATACTGTACACCCCAGTTGTCCCACCAAACAATCAACATTGCTACAAAAACTTTTCTCTAACAGAATGCTTCAAAGTTAACTACTTTCATCAAGGGCCTGCTGTGGCTGGGCATTATGTTCAGCTATCCAGATTATAAACTTCAGGAAATCAGTCAGATTGTGAATGCCTCTGGCCTCATACCTGGTTTCTCAAGGCTGACTTTGATACGATATAAACATGTGCCACGCCAAATTCAGCTGCTAACTTTCGAAAGAAATCATCTCCAGAAAATCTATGGTCTCAACATAATCAAAGCCGAATTGGTAATCCGTAATTTTGGAATGCTCTGATCCGTCCATCCCAGCCAGCAGTTACAATAACCATACCCCATGCATGCGGACAACCATTCATGCTCTGGCAAGATGATTTCAAAAGCTTGAATTGTGATTTACACATTGCAGATGACACAGACAACGAACTTGGGGGAGGAAGCTTCTCCTCTGGCCAAGTTGCAGATCCCTTGAGCACTAAAGGCTCCGAGAAAAATCGATGACTCAGCGACAAAGGACTGGATGATGAGAATCGCATATTTTGCAGTGAATCCTCTACCAGCTCATATTGCTGTGACCCTCTTTCCTGATCGTATCTCTGTGCATTGAAATGAGGATCAGGAGATGCTGATGCTCCCGATGTACTACTTGACAGACAATACTGGCTGCAAGTCATCCTACACCAAGGGACAGCAACTGAAGCATTGTTTGAGAAGAAACGCTCACAAGACCAGTGGTTCTTTGCTTGGGCCACAGGTCCATCATTGCTACTATTATTCCAGATATATACATTAGAATCCTCCCCTGCTGAAACAATATGACTCCCGTCGGAGGTGAAGCATGCAGATGCCTGGCTTCCTGCATTTTGGAGGCCTGAAATTGGAATATAAACAGAACATCTGAATAGAACATGTATTGATTAATATTCTAATGATTTTTCGAGTGACGAGCAGGTGACTAAAAATTCTTAAGAAAAAGAGGACTCCACATTGTTTGCATATTAACCCACACATTGCCATGAAAAAGCATCAATTACTTGTACATTCAACTGATTATTCGGCGTAATGGACCCAATTCAATCAGTTACCAGATGAGCAACTCAACATTTCAGAAAATAACAAGCACCAAGACCAACCTCGGTATTTGCAGATAACATCAACTCCACAAAGAACCCGAACTTGTGAATCAGCAGATGTAACCAGTAGTTTGCTCGGGTCAGTTGGAGAAAACTGTGAGACATAATAGAAATTCCATGCATAAAATGAATTCTAATAAAAGTAAGAAGGAATTGGAGTGAATCAAATAATTGATGGAAGAGGCACCAACCTGAAAACCAGTTATCCTCTTGAGTGGTGACTTCTTCTTACCCTGCAAGCATATTTGAGCGTACAATTGCAGACGATTATCTGATCCAAGAAAAACACAGTGGTAAATATTCAGCATAGCAACCTCTCCTGCATATGTTAAAACATATGCATACTTTCAAGGATCTGAACAGGATTTCAAAGTACACAACAATTCCAGCATCAATAAGATCAACGAAAATCAAATTTTCTCACTTCACATTCCTCTCTTGCAAGTAAACCCAAACAAGGTACTAAAATAAAGCAATGCAGGTGATAAATTTGGATGTAATGGCATCTTTATATGTAATGTGCAGGTTCATAGTATGAAAATCAAAGTTGTCAACATCCTAATTCCAAGCACAGGAAACGAGGCACATGGGAAATGAACAAATAGGAAAATGAGGTGAGACTTCAATTTCAACCTAGACCTCCAAAAACCAAAAGTTCTAATTGTTAAGTAAATTTTTAAATGTACCCATACCTGATGCATCATAAAAGCGGCAATCACCATTCATGGAGCCAATAATTCCTCCCTGCATAAATAAGCCAGCTAATTAAAAAAAATTGATGGAATTCTAATGCCAAAGCATCATTGCAGGAAAGTAACAAGAGGTAATATCTTGAAACCTTTCCATCAGGGCGATAACAGACAGCCGTTACTATTTCTGTTATATCAGTCCAATCAACAACTTGGCAACCAGAAATTGCCCAAATGCGTACTTTTCCATCTATAGAACCACTGATGAAGTAGTTATCATCTACAGGATTAAATTGAACACTTGTGACTGCACCAGGTAAAAGCATGAAGACAAAGAAATTAGAATTGTTAAAATTCAAATACTCCTACTGATTGTCACTCCATAATAAGTCTGATATGCCTCTACGCAGAATAAATTATAAGAAAAGTGCCAGAACAAGCACCGTTCACAAACCATAGTTATTGTGTGAAAATATTTTTAGGCACTGATTGTATCCAACTTGCCACAACCGTACAGTCTTGTCCATAGAGGATGACAACAGCTGCTGCACAAATTGAAATAGTCACTAGAAGTCGAACTAAATGCAAGAAAACAGGAAATAGTAAATAAATTCAGACAGTTCACTAACCTTGTTTTTTGACCATGAGAGGTCCAATACCGCACCACAATGCCCATGGAATTCATGGATTGGTTTATCCAATATCTGGAATAATTTTTTAGGGAAAATAACACAAGATGAATCAGATGTTTTCCTTGTATTCTTCAGTTTACCATTTTTCTCCACATGAAGGGGGACAACTTCACGTAGATAATTAATCCTGAAGTATGCACATGAAGGATCACTACAAAGAATGTCAAATTCATCCGATCTCTCTGATTCCATTACCTGCCATACACGCACAATTCCATCTTCACCAGCACTTGCAAGGTACTGACCTTCATGACTGAATTTCATTGCTAAAATTGAACCTTCATGGGCCTGTATATCTTGCTTCATATAAAGCGCTGATAATTCCTTAGATCGCTTCTTGTAAGACCTAACCTTAACAGTTTGATTCCTAGACCTTGCAACTGGATAGGAATCATTGCAATTCACAGTACCAGCTTCCACTTGTCTATCAACAATGCAGGCCACAACCCCTATTCTCCTCAACCACCCTTTCTTCACCTGCTTTCTAGCCACCTCCAAATTGGAAGTCTGTTCAACTTCTCTCCGCATCATCTGCTGAACCAAGGGGGATAAGCCAAGACTCCTCTCGAACTCCTGAACAGTAAGTAATGAATCTGAACCGACCTTGCGTAGTCTAGTCAGCATCCCATCCTCTCCCATTTCATCCACAATGAATTCTGTCCCATCATCCAAATTTCTGATCCTACAATTGAAGTTCTCTTCAAATGCCCGATCTAGCAATTCTCTAGCATCAGTTGACCGACAAGACATGGAAGAATGACTCGAGGAAAACCGATCATCAAATCTTGATGATCCTAAAACTGCACCACTGTAACTGTACTCAGTAATTCTATCAGTATCCACCTCCAATTCATCAGAAGATGTAATCTCAGGATCCTCTCCCACTATTTTTTTCTCACCTAAACCCATCCACCTTAGAAATTTGTTGCGCCGCTCACGAATGCTTACCGGGTTCTTAATCCAAACCTCATATCCTACACTAGCTGGAAAACTATCAACCACCCCATAATCAGAGTCGGTATTGTCAGGGCAATCGGAGCCCGAATCGGAAACAGAGGTAATGTCATCACGACTATCGAAATATGGATCCTCTTCCTCGCTCATGCTTCCCATCAACTCAAGGCTCAACCGTTCAACCCGTAAAACCAACACCCAACCCAGAAATTCCACCTATTCAAAGCCCCAGGCAGCATTCTATATACTCCCCACGAATAATCTGCCCAAAATTTTAGATCCCAGAATATCAAAATTCATTATTTTTCCATTACCAGTCCTTAAAATTCAGAATTATAAGCACACATACCGTCTAAAACATAGAAAATAATAATAATAATAATAATAATAATAATAATAAATGATAACAAGAAGCTTCAAACCAAACTCGGATTCCAACAACCACCTTTTTTTACATTAAGCACTTGAAAAGCAAAACTAGGCCTTTAGAAAATAAACTCACATTAACACCTAAAGTGAAATTATAAATTAAAATAGTACGAAAATGGAAAGAAAATAAAAAGAAACAAAAAACAAAAAACAAAAAAGCAGCTAATTCAGATAAATTAAGGCTATTTTGTGCACAATTTAAAAAAAAAAAAAAAAAAAAAAAAAGATACAAACAAAAAAATCATTTAGTGGGTATGGGGTACCTGGATTTTCGTTATTAAGTCCGCCAAACACAAGAAACCACCAATTCATCATCATCGTCATCATCCATCCATGGGGATTGGGGATTAACTTGCTCTTCCAATGTTTCTCTCTCTCTCTCTCTCTCTCTAGAGAGTGTTCTTCTGCCAAACCAAGCAGCCTTTAAAAAAATAAATAAATAAATAAAACACAAAACAAAATCTCGTGGGGGCAAATCCGGATATAGATAGTCCGATGACCGAGACCTTTTAAGACTCTCTTTGCGTGCGCCTACTTTGCTATTCTATCCTATCCACTTTTTATTATATAATTATTTTCTTTTTTTATTTTGTAACTAAAATTTTACTGTTTTGATGTAACATGGGGGTTGTTTGGTATGCACCATATAGTTGGATTGAGATTAGAATTGAAATTAGGATTGGATGGGATAATAATTAATTTAGTTTACGTTTGATGTCAATTAAATAGGACTAATTTTTTATATATAATCATTATTAAAATGAATATAAATTTCTTTTGAAACAAAAAATGAATTTAAATTATAATATAACTTATTGATTTTTGAATTAAACAAAATAGTTTAAAGAAAGAAAAAAGAAATAAGAGAAACAAAACTAAAAAAGAAGCTTAAAAAAAATAAAGAAATTGAAAGATAAGAAGAAGAAAAAAGAGAAACTAGAACTTAAAACTGATGCAATAAAAAAAATAAACAAAGATTTTTTTAAAAAAAAAAGATTTAAAAAGAGAGAGAGAGAGAGAGAGAGAATCAACGATAAAACAATTTTTGTGATATGATGGTTGTGGAAAACTATATCAATTACAACTTTTTTTAATATATTCCTTATCGTATTGTTTAACAATGCAGTTGTTGTTGTTTCTCGGTGATATGGAGTAATTATTTTTCTTATATACATATATAAGAAAATAGGATGAATATTATAATTTTGTCAATCCTTTTCAAGTAACGTTATTCGCATGGTTATCCATTTAAGTTATTTTACATAATTATCCACTTTTTTGCTCGCACATAGTCTCGTGGAAAAATAAAAATAAAAATTTCCCGGATTGCATAATAGAAAGTTTTTATTTATTTATTTTTTTAATTGCAATAAAAAAAAGATAAGGAATTGCTTTCCTCTAGAGAGAAAAATAAATAAATAAATAAATAAATAATTATAAGGTGGTTGATGCAAAAAAAAGAAAATTTGCATATAATGTCGAAGTCCCCAACTTGGATATATGGCCCAAAATAATACGTGCCAATCACGATACATGTGAAAATGCATGGTCTCTAACATTAAAGCACGCAAGCGTATCCTATAATAGTTGGGTATGACAAGGATATGATGGTTAGAAAAAACATAATGGGTGAGACTTGAGAGATTGAGAAAGTGATCGACCCAATTGGCCAATTGTCTAAATCTAAGTGGGTGGTGAGTTTAATATTGATATTTGACACATTTATATGAGGAACAGGAAAGCCGCTCATTTGTAGTTAATTTGTAGGCTGTCTGAAGCCTCTAAGCACATATGCATTGCATTTTTCTTTTAAAACTGTCCTGGTCCTTCTCTTGTTAATTTGCTGCCACCTTATAATTATATATTCTTTCTCCGAGGCTCACAAATTGAAGCCCTTGTTTTTTTGGTGAAACACAAATTGAAGCCGTTTTTGTGCTTTCAAAACAGTAATTATTATAATGGCCACCCAAAATAAAAACATTATATTATGGCCAATAAGGCATATATTAGGGAGCCACGTTTTGTCATTGTCCCAAGCAAGAATACCACGCGGCTTTGTGGTTTCACTTTTTTTTTTTTTTTTTTTTTTTTGGGTAATTTTGGTCATTGTCAAAGTTGTCAACTCCATTTTGGTCCCAAAGCCATGTAAACCAAACAATAAGGAATATACTACTATAATTAATTTGGTCACGTGGCAATGTTTTTTATTAGATAAATGAAAAAAAATACATTAATAATTCATCCGCCTGATTAAGCTTTTTAATTTGTATTTTAATTCGCTTTTACAAAGATAAAACGTACAAAAATAACAATGGGGCAGAATAATATGGCAGATTTCATAAATTTAGCAATTTAGTAACCTTGAATATTTAGCGTAAAGAGCCAGCCTACAAACATAGATATTTTTCTTAATTACTGTAGAAAATTATGTGTTTTTATTACCAGTATTTTGTGGTTGTCGACCGTCGTTGAAGCAAAGAACTTTATACATGGTTCTCATGCTTAGCACAGCAACAAATTAAGGGTGTTGATTTTGATGTCTTTCAGTCTAGCTACATAAATCAATCAAAAACAGTTTTAGAGTTTGAAATTTATGGTTATGGCCATGAAGATATGATAGATAGAAAGTGTTTTGTTCTGCAAGCAACCGGCCATGTTCCAACAAACCATTTTCAATTTCTTCACTTTCAGACACTTCATAGGTTTTCGCGTTTGACTCTTAATCTGTGTTTTAGGTGGCTAGCCCTACAACTTGTTTTTTTGGAGCTTTGCTCATGCTTACCGACTCACTGCTTAATTTGTTTTACCTCTAGATCAGCTAGACACATACAAACATATATACAAAAAAGAAGGAAAAAAACGCTTAAAATTAATTCAATATATATGGTTTGGCAAAAACGGATATAGATCCATAGATATGAACTTCGTTTGTACCTCAGTATTAAAGAAACGCTATTGTAAAAATTCCAAACAAAGTTGGTTTTTTTTTTTTTTTTTTTTTTTTTTTTTTTCCTTCAGTCTGTCGCTGACTGAGAGGAGTAAACAGAAAATCTATTATGTATGAAGTGCTTCAAAATGAAGGCGACCGGCCAAATTTATTGTTAATTGTGATCATACTGACCTAACATATAATGAATGATGAAAAATATATATTATATATAGTCCAATATATATATATATATTTATATATCCCATGTCTAGATACATACGGATTCAACATTTGTTTCTTTTCAACCAAAAAAAAAAAAAGATTCAACATTTCTTTCTATTATATATAATTGACTCGCATGGTCATCGTCATTTTCATTTTTTAAGTTTGGCATGTTTTGCGCATGCTTTTGTCATCTTAATAGCTTATATTCTAGCTAGCTATAGTACTGCCTATCTAATTTGAAAATGTGGCTCCATTAGTTTTTCTTTTATTTTATATATATGCTTACGGAGTAGAGGAGGGGTAGGTGTATATATATATATATATATACATGATGAAACATATATATATACACACACACACACACACATATATCTTAATATATTGATCGATCCTAAAAGAAAAATGGAAGAAAAACAAGAAGCTTAATTATTAGCTATAAGATATGTGATGCTTTACCTAAATTTTGATTCTTTTATAATATGTGTGTGTGTATGTTTCAGAAAAGATGTGTGGACCCTAGAATGTGCTCAATCTTCAATGCCAATGGCTCCTTAGATTTCTTGTTATCGTAAGAATTGTGCCGACGAATACTATGATTCTAATAAGAAACTTTCCGTCGTTATAGTTTTTCTGTAATTTTTTAGTGGTTTAACATTACTTTTGTTTATTTTTAACATTTTCATATATTTTGACATAACTATCCAAGCATTCTATTCATGTCTTTTTAAATTTACTTTATTAGCGAAGAGACGAATAATTCACCTTAATAATTTCTTCTTCTTATTTTCTCTACCTTATGGTTGATTAATAAGTATGGTGTTCCCTCCATGTTTTTAATATTGATAAAGATTAAAATAAGGACAACCGTGTTAAACAATCAGCAATATATTAGCCAAGAAGGGCCAAAAAAAAAATAAAAAAATGAGCCATATGATTACAAAACAATTAAAAAAAAAAAAGAAAAAAGAAAAAAAAAAAAAGAAGAAGAAGAACAATTATTAAAGTGACATATATTGATAGCAACTGATGCACTTGTATTGTATCTATTACCCAAAAAAACAAAAAAAAATTGATCCACTTGTATCTATTAATTATAAAAACAACAAACTAAAAATATTCAAATAATTCATTTTATAGTCTTATATATATATATATATAAACCTTTTCGGAATTTGGATATAACCAAAAAATTGGCTCGAAAATGAAGGTAATTAATTAACGAAAACCAAAACCAATGTACATAAGTAGAACATTTTTATAATTTTCCATCTATTCTCTAGCTAGTAGTATAAATATTCCAAAAAAAATTAATGGTAAATAAGTCAGATAGAATATTATCAGATGATCAGACCCCAGAAAAAAGCGAAAGAAACAAATGCATGAATGTTGTACATATATAGCCAAGTCCAATAAAAGACTGAAATGTTGATGGATCATAGAAGAGAAACATATTATTGTTAGGCAGTGACATTGAGAGAAAGAAATTAGAGTTGGAAGCACATATAATACAACGTAAGATACGTTGAATGTTAAGAGTGAAATAAGATAGAAGA
Source organism: Ziziphus jujuba (assembly GCF_031755915.1). Taxonomy (NCBI): domain Eukaryota; kingdom Viridiplantae; phylum Streptophyta; class Magnoliopsida; order Rosales; family Rhamnaceae; genus Ziziphus; species Ziziphus jujuba. Next base: position 2,912,015 of record NC_083385.1, on the reverse strand, counting down.
GAGCAGCATGGTGGGTCGACGAGCAGTACCACTTCTGCCTTGTGCTTTTCATCCTTTAGCTGTCAATGCGCATCCAATTTGAGGACTATTTTCCGCCAAGTAAAAAAGTTTATCAGACATCTGGCTATTTGTAAAACTACTAATCACAAAAAATTTATGTATACACTATCAAATAAAACTTGCTTCAACAAGACCATTGAAATGAAAAAAAGTTGAAAGGCAGAGGGAAATTCAAAACACAATTCGCATTAATATGAATTCTCTAAATTAATTAGGGACATTTATACATTTATTTTATTGTAGCTTTTGATGCATGGCTAGGAATCGATGAATCTGAATGCTTACCTACCAGCAAAGTGCATATTATTGTCAACAACAACAATATATACTCAGAGTTTAATCCAATCCCACAATACATAGAGACTGCATAAAAAGAGCACGCTTTTTTCGTACATCAAAATTTTGGACTTCCGACCTTTCCTATCATTCCCATTGATTGGGTGGAATGACGTTGACAATACTTATAATATATCTCCTTCTTTATTTATTGTGTATTTTGGTTGGTTTTTCTTCCGACAAAAACCTCAGTTTCTTGCTTTAAATGGCAATAAATTATGCTTTGTTTTGTATATATATTTATATCCAGTATTCTAATGAAGTTCTTATGGCTTGCATTATGCAGTTATTGAAATTAATTAAGATTTCCATGGGCCTGACCTTAGCCCACATACCACCTCATTTGGGCTCGTATATACATGCACTTGTTTTGATCCCCTCTACTAAAATAGCTTTTTGAGAGACTTTTCTGGAAAAGGCTTCTAATTAAACTTAGTAAAGAATAGTTTTTTTTCAAAAAACTTTTATAGAAATCTAAGCATTTCAGGAATAAAAATTAATCCAAATAATTTCTAAAAGCAAGTTTTGAGTTTTAAAAGCTAAATCTAGCTTCTTAGAAACCATGCTAAAATTTCACAGCATCTTACCATATTTTGTCAAACTAATTTGGATATATAAACTCATTTAGAAAGAAATGATCTTATTAGTGGATCACATTTATTTTTCAACAAACATGTTGTGAGACACAATTTTTATTTATTTATTTAATATATTGTAAGTTTATAATAAAAAAAATTGATTATTCAACTAGCTAGGAAAAGAATGGTCGGTGAAATGAATAGGGTGGGAAAAGCCATGCTTTTCACGTTGAAATTAATCCATATCCATCCACTTTTCCCACTATGTGTCTCTCTTAATCCACGCTGAAATATTAATTTTTGTCATTAAAACAAAAGATTGCAATCTATCAACTTCAAAAGGTTGCGTCAAAAATAAAAAATAAAAAAAGAATTAAGTTGAAATTCACAAAAAAAAAATGGTATTTTAATTTCCTTCTCTATTCATCCGTAGAAAAAATAAAAATAAAATATTTGAACAGTTTTAATTGCTGTCAAGGTTAAGAATTTAAAATGGGTTAAAGAACAGTGATATATATATATATATATATATTTTTTTTAATGATAAGCAGGGGATAATTAAATTACTGGCCAGCTTGCAAAATCGGCACTGAGATTTTGGGAGCTTAAATTATTAATTTAATTTGGGTGTTTTGGAACAAATTCAAAACCAAACACGTCAATATCATCCAAGAAATAAAGGACAAGCCTAGAAGGCCTACACCAACACAACACTGAGATTTCTCCTTTTTTCCTTCTAATAAGCCGGGCCCGCCGGCATTATTTGGGTCCCACCATTTGTTGCTTTTGTCGACTATTGTCGGTTCCAAGTATCCATCTCCTTCCCTCCCTCCCTCCATTAACCTTTCAATTTTATTTCTTATTCTTTATACATTTCACACCATCATTACCTCTATTATCCATTATTCTTATTTTTATTTTAGTTACTTTATTTCCTTTAATTTACCCCGCTAAAAAATTAACCTATGCTTTTGGTAAGGTAGGTAGTTTTTTTATATTCTTATTATTTAGTTGTTTGTAATTTACTTTACATATGTATTAGTAATATTTATAATTTATTAGATATTTTAAACAAATATAATTTTGAAGGAAAGAAAAAAAAAAAAAAACAATACAATTTGAAATAGTATTTATTTTCTTTTCCTCTCTTAAATTTATAAAAATTTAAATGTTTGAGAAACTCTAATTACTTTTAACTTCTGAAATAAGCAAATCATATACAATTAGGTTAAATATATGGAGAAAAAAAAAACATAAAACTAACCATGTAAAGGAATGGTAATTTTTAAATTTTTATTTACTTTACTGTCCAAATTTATAGAACCCATATGCACATACTTTAACTTGGTTTTATTTATCATAATATATAATTTAGCTATAAACAAAAAGAAATAGCAATACTTTTGGTTGATTATGGTAGTGTTTAGAGCATTAATATGTATAGTGTGTGCATGCTTTTCGTTATCAAGTTATAATTGCCAAGCAATACCAACAGCAGACTCCCTCTTTGAAGGAGGGAAAAATCTATGCACTAGAAATGAGTTCTTGATTCAAGCCAAAAAAAAAAAAAAAAAGGAAATGAGCTCTTGAAGGAGAAACCTAATTGGTTTATCAACCCCTTCATTTCTTAATTTCCTCTCTTTAGTTCATATGAAAGATACCTTCACAATCAATTTACTTTTTTTTTTTTTGGGCTAACATTTGCTTTCGTTTTTTTCTTTATTGGTGATCTCATTGAGGTTAAAATCTTTATGTTGCCCCCCCCCTCCTAGAAAAAAAAGTTATTGAAAGTTTTGGAATCACTGTCCTTGAAGAGGTGCACACATCAACATGGAAAGGAATGTCTTTTTTTTTTCTTTTCTTTTTTTTTTTTTTTTGGCTGGAAAACTTGGAAAGGATGTCATGCTTCAAGTAAAGTTAATTATTTAACCTAGCTATAGCTATGTAAGACTATATATATGCTTTAGAGAAATATAATATATATATATATGTATGTAAATTTTTATTACTCTCTAAACCAAACAATGACAATAGCAAGCTAATTTACTTTTTGAGAATATTATGATATAAAATAATATTCAAGAATACCAATCCAATCTTTTCGATAAACCAAAAGAAGCTCAACTTGTGACAAGAGAGAGAAGAACAAGAACAAGAACCAAAGACTTTATTTCCATTATGAGGTCAAAAAGCAGAAACCCACCACTGTACACACACTCAAAATTCCACCAACAATGACTAAAAAAACCCAATGAAATGGTTTTTTAAAGACGAAATCAGACAAAATTCCCACATAGAATATCACCAAACAGCATTAATGCACTGACATATTAAACGTAGTCAAAACAAACACATCCCCTCTCCCCCTTACCTTTTCTTTTTTTTTTTTCCTTTGGCCTTTTCATCGTTCATAAAGTAACCCCAGAACCTAACACAAAGACAATCTAAAAACATTCTTTCAAGCACTTACAGCAGCTCAAGACAAACAAGGTGAATAATCTCTCTCTCTCTCTCTCTAGATCTCTCCCTCTCTCTCTCTCTCTCTCTCTCTCTTTTTCTGAAGTCATCACTTGCTTTTAATTTCCTTCCCTTTTGTTTTGTTTTGTTTTTTTTTTTTTTTTTGATGAATTCCTTCGCTTTTTGTTCTTGTTAATTCATGGATACTGCTAAATGGCCAAAGGTGGGTTTAATTATTCTTTTTCATACATGTGTTCTTTTTTTTTTTTTTTTTTTTATTTCATTTATTTAGTCTGGAGTTTTCAGAGCTAGCCATTTATTCTGGGTCAGGTGTCAAGCATAATTACATACACAGATCGAAGTTTTCACAAGACTATACCACTCTTTACAACATTATAAATTGTTATATTACATACATGGGGTTTTATTTCAGCTGCTGTAACTTCTCTCTGTAAGATGATGATATTCATGGCATCTCTGAAAGTCCCTTTTAGTATCACCTTTTTTTTTTTTTTTTAATTAAAAAAAAAATCAAGAGTAAAGTTTATTTTGTTTCGTTATCTGTGAAAAAACCACACTTTATTTTATTTTATTTTTTTTTTACTTCACCTTTTTGCTTATGTGAAGAAAACTAATAAAGGAATGATGGGAAAAGGTATTATTTGTTATTATTGTTTGCTCTTTTATTGTTTCTAGTCTAAAATCAACATGTAGTGGAAAAAGCTTAATTAATTAATTAAATTACCTTGTTTATAGCCGATCTCTGTGTGTGTGTGTATAATTGATTAGAAATTGAAAAACATGGTTTTTGTCTACTTTTTGTTTGTTAGGAAACTGGATTTATTGGTGAAGAATTAAGATGGAGGAGATTAATCATGGTTCTAATGCATGTACAAATAAGCCAGCTGTATTAGAGAAAAGGGCAAGACCTGAAGAGCAATTGAATTGTCCAAGATGCAATTCAACCAACACCAAATTCTGTTACTACAACAACTACAGCCTCACACAGCCTAGATACTTCTGCAAGACATGCAGAAGGTATTGGACTGAAGGAGGCACTCTCAGAAATGTCCCTGTTGGTGGAGGCTCAAGAAAAAACAAGAAGCCCATACCACCATTTTCATCATCTTCATCATCATCATCATCAGCAGCAGCAGCTTCGTCGAAGAGTATTCCGGATCTTAACCCTCTTAGCCTCTCGCAACAACAGTTTCCATGTCTAAACCCTAGACCACCACCACCACACTATCAAGGCCAAGATCTTAATCTGAGTTTCCATAAGTATTACGGCGGCGCGGCCTCCGCAACTCAATATATGGAAGTGCAGAAAAGCGAAAACGACACTACTACTACTAGTAGTAGTAATGATAATAATAATAATAATAATAATCTGCAAAGTAACACAGCAGCTTCAGCTTCTGTTCCATTTTCTTCTTCTTGTTCATCTATAGAGCTGGTTAGGAGTAGTAGTGGAATTGGCTCTAGGGCTGGTGGTTTGAATTCATTTATTCAAACCACCCCGATGATGATGCTGGATTCGAATGCAATGTATCCTTCTGGGTTTTATTTGCAAGAAGTGAAACCGACGACCACGACGACGCCTTTTGGTTTTTGTGTTGACGGACTTGGACTTGGAAGTAGGTATGGCGGGGTTCAAGAGAATAACAGTAATAATAATGGTGGTGGTGGAAGTGGAAGTGGAAGTGGAAGTGGAAGTGGAAGGATCTTATTTCCTTTTGCAGATTTCAAACAAGTTTCAACCAACGCAGCTAGTGATGTTGATCATCAGAATAAAGGGCAAGGGAATTCAAGTGGATATTGGAATGGATTACTAGGTGGAGGATCATGGTAATTAAATAAAAAGAAGAAGGATGAAATTTAAACCAAAAAAAAAAAAAAAAAGGGAAAAAGGTGCTGCTTTTCTCTACATTATGTTCTTTTTCTTCTTCTTTAATTATATTTGCAAAGGTTTCGGTTTTTGGGGTTGTACAAGTCAGAACTAACAGAGGAGTTACATTTGGGTTTCTTCGATATTCGGACAATGTAAAGACATGAAGGCTTGCTTTAGTTTCGGGCTGTCTTAGGAGAGGGGCAATTTCTACTTTTGTTCTATCTACTATATAGGGATAGAAGAATACGTGAATATTGTAAGGCTGGTTTTTTTTTTTTTTTTTTTGAAAAAATAGCAATATGTATTGTGGATATGCACAGACTGTAGAGAAGAAAAAAAAAAAAGAAAAAAAAAACTTGATTGTATATATTCATGTATTCTTCTATCAGAACTGGAACAGCTAGAATGTTTTATATAGTATTTGTTCAAATTCAGTTTAATTACCATTCTAATTGATGTATTAGTGAGTTTAGTTGCTTTTTCTCTTCTTGTCAAATTATATATTCTGTGCATTTTAAATATATTGAAGGCTAGCTCTGGGGTTTTTCCAGCTTCTCCTCTCGCACTCTCAAGTTTTTATTTTATTCATTTTTATTAATTTTTTATTTTATTTTAATGTAATTAGTATAAGGATCACTTCAGGTTCGAGTTGTCACCTCTGATGAATGACATCCTACCCATAACAAAGGAAGGCTCACTCTTTCAAGTTTCAACTAAAAATCAAGCATTTTCACCAGAAAAAACTAAAAATCAAGCATGTTAGAGAAGATGGCAGCGATGAGAAAAATTGGGATGACCGTAATAGGAGGCATCTATATATATATATATATATAGAGAGAGAGAGAGAGTTAATATTCTACTTGTGGCATGAACAGTACAGTTTATGTTGTCCAATTATCATCTTGACTACATGTAAATATCGTATAAGAATTATATGTAATTAAAAGTTAATTGGACAATTTAAAAAATCCGATGTTGCGTTGTAGCTGGAAAATGACTATATATATATTTTTAAGTTTTAATTTTGTTCCTTAAAGCAACGAATCGTAAATAATATTATATGGATAAATTACAATATAAATATATATATTTATATACCTGCTCCAACCAAAAGCTAACCTAATTAAAACTTCTGGCACCCACTGACACTTGGTGATAGAAGACAAAATTTTGTAAATGAATATTTCTTTGTTTTTTGGTTTGGAAGGATGGGTTTTGTTTAGGATATATTCCATGAATGATAACTCAGTCCGCTTTCTAAAAGAGATAATAAGTAGTCGAACCATCAAAGCGTAGGTAACTCTGCATAGACCACATGCTCTTTTTGGTCTTTGAAGGGAAGGGACCCACAAACATTCCTCTGCCTAGTGTCTAGTGGGGAAGCGTGCTCATAAACTATTTTCTCCACCAAGTCTCTGGTCAATCCAAGCCACATTTGCACCAGATCTATAACATCTGCGTGTTTTTTTGTTTGTTTAATTATAAATGCAATTTAGAGTTTTGATCAATGATGCATCCATATTATCAATAAATTAATTAATTATTATTTTGAGCGGCCATCATCTGAAAAAATAGAAAAAAGCAAAAAAAAGGACAAAATGAAAAAGATTTAACTCATTTGGATGTTGGCGTGAGAGGGATTACATTAGCTGAGCAGTCGGTTTATCTTAAAGTTTTCCAGCCAACAAATGTTGACGGCCTACTATGATTGACGACAATTATGCGGTATAGTTTTCTTACTATGAAATTGATTAGCAATTTCAAAATTCTAATATAGAACCTTTCCCTTTGTGGGCATTTTAGCGACTATTCAACAAGCATATCCTAGACTTTTTTTGCAAGCAACCCAACATACGTAAGACCTATTAACAAGACAGATAAAAGGCCCCAATCCAGTCCATAGTACATACGTGGACAACCATGAAATCTCCCGAACACATTAGTTGGAAAAAGAGTGCCAACCACACCCACCAATATCTGCCAACCCAGCTAGTTGCCGTATTTACATATTCTCAAGACATAGTAACAAAAAACTCCAAGTACCTTCCACTCTCCATATTGTTAATAGCCTTTTGAAAAGGTTGAAAGTCTACAAATTCGAGGTTTACAGAGCGGAAAACCATCTCACACAAGGAAATTATGAAAAGAAACCGAGTCAAAATATGTGAAGACTCCTCCCAATATAACCGTGCTACACCAGATACATAAAATTTCTCTACTGTACAAAAATAGCTCAATACAATTATTCCGTCATCATCAACGAGGAGACAGTTTCGAAAGCAGTCAGCACAAATAAAAAGCATTACATATTTGAATATCCTTCCAGTCCCAACTTCTATACAGCGAGAGAGAGAGATATATATATAACTTTTCCACCACAACGAGTGAAGTATCACAGGCTCTTTCAACAAGTCAATTAAAACCGTCCATTTTTTTATTTTTTTATTTTTAATTTTTTTGTAAAGCATAATTCACTTATCTGCATTGATCCCAAAGATCCGGACCTTGTGCATGTTGGGAAACTTGGCAATCACCAGCACCATCACTGCAACAGTGTTGAAAAAGAGCATTGGGTGTTGGTAGTCAGTTGTGTGTGACGCTATCAAGTACCTAACAGGGGGAAATTCAAAGAACAAGAATTAACCATGGCATTTAGAAAAAATATTATATGAATAATATCCAAGTAAATTTATCATGGAGAAATCGCCTGCACACCAAAATGAATATAACATGAAGAAAAAAAGGCAGAGGACAGAGCCTCAATAGATCCTAGATCTTCTCTAACCACTAAGGAGAGCAATAAGAAAGCAAATGGTTTCCATACCGGAACTAGCTAACACGAGTAAAATTCAAATCTAAAAACATCATACAATAACATGGCAAAAACATTACTAAATGATAACCTCTAGGGGAAAATTAAACTATTGCAGAAACATTACATGTAAAGTAAAGACAAAATAAACAATTCAAAGCGGGATAACTTAACCATCATCAGAAATTAAGCCGCCAAAAAGGCTGTACAACACTAATCTTACTGTCAAAATTCCAATTTTCCATATTAGTATATCTTGAAAATAAACTTACAGAACCACAGGTACAACTGTTAAGAACTTCCTGTTGCGGGTAAGCTGCTTTCCACTGTCAATCTGCTCCCACCAAGTCAATCCATTGTAGATCCCCTGGTCATCTGCAAATGGAGTTCCTTTCTTCCAGTGGAAGAAGTGATAAGTGACCTAAGAGAAGAAGAGTCAAATCCCTCAATCCCAATATGTGGAGATGCTAATGAACTTAACCAAGCTTTAGAAGACAAGAAATATATCAATGAACAAGAAAAGGTTCTTAAAAGAATTAAAAATCAGTTATGGACTTCTGTATATCAACTATGAAGTTGATGCGGCAAAAGGCTAGGAAAATAAAAAGTGAACATCGGAATTCATTAGGTTTACTGTCTCTTCATGAGCTCTTTATCATTTTAGGTGAAAACAACTCTAAAAAGAGTCTCAATAAACTGCTTAGCTTAGTTAAGACACGTTTTCATTGTTCAACTAGATTAAAAAGAAAAATGTGTAAGATTTTATATCCTTACTTCCATTCAATTGCCTTAACAAACAAACTGCGCTATTACAGTAAACTATGCCTGTATTAAAGCCTCAAAATACTGAACCTTGTTTTATAACCAATTAACATATTTAAAAATCAAAATCTTATTTGCCCTGACAAGCATAGTGCAAACCCAAACTTATAATCTCATTTCAATAACCAAAAATGAAACCATTCTACCTCATTAAGAAAATCACAACTTCGTCCATCACACGAAACCAAAACTAGACCATCTGAAAACACAGAATAAGAATTACAAACACAACCCGAGTATTATTATTATTATTATTATTATTAAAGTGGTGTATACATTTAAAAGAAAGTGCATAAGAGAAACAAGCCAGAATAATAACAATATGGCTCACTTCCTATTAAATAAAATAAAATAAAATCGAATAAAAACAACATCGTTTAGTGAAAAAAAAAAATGAGTTAGCAAACCAAAGACACAATTGAACATTCAATAACAAAATATACAGAAATCAACCAAAACCCATTACCTAAAAATGACCATGCAAAAAGAACCGAGTCATATACAGAGAAGGAAAGAAAGAAAGACACAGATACATACAACGAAGTGAGAGAGGTTGACGATGGTCCAAGCCATGCCAGGAGAACAGCCCAAGACGGACAAGACAAGAAGCCAAGAGAAGAAGAGGATGAGGATGTAGGTGGTCCACACCCCTGGGTACATGAACCACTCCGTATTCCTGTTCAGATCCGCCGGTGGCACCGCCTTCACGTACAGATTCGCCATTCAGAAAAAACCCACAAATTTCTGGGTTCTGATTCAAAGAAACTTACGGTTCGAAATCAAAATTATAAAATTAAAAATTTCCCAGATGGGATTTTTGACTAGGATAAGCTCAAAGTTTATGCAGGGGGTGGATTGTAGAGTTCGGCGATTGTGGATTTGATGGGTTTCGACGCAAAACCCAAAAACCAAGAATTAAAAAACAGAAAAGAACACAGTGCTTTTGATTGGTTTTCTGTATCTTTCTGTTCGTGGGGTTAATGATGGTGAGCTCGATTGACGATGAAACTAATCCCTAATTAACCCAACCACAATCACAACTGTTAACTACAACTTCTAGCCCCCAAAAACAATCTCCAAAAATGCAATTTTTACTTTTTTTTTTTTTTTTCAGCAAAAATGGAGAAAAAGGAAATTGATATTGGCGGGAGCTAAACGGCGACGTCCTGACAGTTTAGTGACTTGGTAAAAGAAGTGGGCAACGACAATACTTATCTGGTGTCGGTTAATTTTATATATATATATATATAAACATATATACATGTATTATTTTCGAAAGCAAGTTAATTTTGTATTTTACAAGCATACATTGAAAGGTATTTCAAAAAAAAAAAAAAAAAAAGCATACATTGAAAAGGAATCACTTTTATTGGGGTTTCTTTTTGTATTGATAAATATATTCCATCGATAAAATAGAGATAAATAGGTTAAAATTGTCCACGTCTGTCCCTTTCCCTTAACTATATAATTAAGGAGATTTTTCCGTCTTTATAATTTTTCTTTTCCTTTTTTTTAAAAAAAAAAAAAATTTGTTCGTCTATACACAAAAATTAGTATCTGGTATATATGCGCAATGACTTGAAGCATATAATCTACTTATGTGGAGACAACCTAATGGTAAAAAACCCATAATATTACCAAAAAAAAAAAAAAAAAAATTTGCCTAATTTACCTAATTTACCTTTACATTGTCTATTATCTTTATTATAGATAGGTAGGTAACAATTTTGAATTCCTACTTAATTTTATTTATTTATTATTTTTCCTTCTATTTATGGATTCTGTAGATACAAGTAAAAGTGAACTTATGGCAATATGGTAACTACAAATTCAGATGATAGGGTTTGATTACGATAACATATGAATAGGCATCTTCTATACACGCAACTCTTAATGAATTATATACGAGTTAACCGAAATAAACTAAAATAAAAAAATTAGGTGAAAGCGATTGCATAAGAAATCTTGATCTATGGTTTTCCTAAAAATAAAGCATGATGACTAATCTAAATTATTGTGATGTATAAATCACAACCCAATAAAACAAGAATTAGCATAACAATAATAATAACAAGGATTGACAAATAGGAGACCAAGTTCAGAATAAAATAAAAGCCACTGCTTCAGGCTTGTACGAACAGTCTGGCTAAGGTTGAAGTGTTTGATTGGAGGAGTGTTAGTTTTGAGAGTACGGAAGTTTAGATAAGGCACATAGTTTAGGAATTGAGCCTCCTATATTTGGAAAATTGAGAACTAACCCAAGTTGAAAAATGTCAAGAATTCTAATCTTCCTACATCAGACAACCCAATAAAAACCAGACACGTTTGCTTTCATCATTCCATGCATAATCAACCACAAAGCAATTGTATGATTTACATAAAATGTAAGGGGACGAGAATCGTAGAGTAGGGAAAGGAAAGCAGGCACATCAGGACTAACAGGCATTAATGTCAAGAAAATGCTTATTACCAACACTGGCTATCAATAATTTATAGGTCCAGCTTCATTTGCAGGAGGATGAAATTCACATCAGCTGGATAAGCTGTTTGTTTGAAGAATCGTCATCCTCAGGAACTTCCTCCTCATGCTGGTCACCCCAACCCAAGTTCACAGCCAGGTCCTCCACTGCCACCTTGATCACATCAGTTCGAACACCTATATCGGTGGCATACCTGCTCATGCAGTACATCCCAGCCGTTACTGTAGCTACACCTACTGGGCTTGGCATCAATAACTTAAGAGGGGAAGATAGAATTGCAGCCAGTGGAGCACCAACGACAGAAGAAGCTTGGCCACTTCTTCCAACACCCAGTTTGTCTACTATCAGAAGGCCAGTTTTGCAGTAAAGTGCAAAATCCTCACAGTTGTTCTGGAACACATCATAATTACCAAATCCATTTTGAAGAAGATACATAGCTCGGTGGACAACCGTTTCAGGTGAATCCGATGTTGCAGTGGTACATGTACCACCCCTTACTTTGGCAATGAAAACTGAAGGGGTAACCCCATACTCAAAACAGTAGAGAGATCCATTTCTAAGGAAGCAGTCCAGGCAAGAGAGGACAACGCCACTGTTGGGTTGTCTGAATCCACAATCAGGGAAAGTTGGACATGGGTTTGACATTGATTCCTCATAATAGTCAGATGACGTTTCAGTGCTTGAATTCAAGATTCTCTCTGGTCTAAAGTGAACCACCTTGCTTCCCCCAACAAAGATACCTGTACAGCATGCATCAATGATATACATTACAACTTATGATTAAAACTTGATCAAATACCGTAGTTTTTTAGAATTGATTCATTCCATTGTTGAAGCCTGCTCCAAATGAAAGTTGTATTGCCTATTATCTTTTTTCCGACTTAGCAGGTGTAGACTTGTATTTCTAATATACAAAGGAAAAAATGAAAATGTACAAGAAACATGATAACAGTAACCTCCACATTACGACATAGATTACTAAGAGCTGTGTTCTCTGTCAGATCAGCACAAATTTGCACTCCATTGTACATTGCAAGTAGTAATCTTCATATTGACAAACTTATATGAGATATACACTGCAACCTGGGAATCAGTAGAACAATATATATGCAAACCCCTGTCTATGAATCCAAAAAAAGGTTCAAATTTTTCAAGGGTAGCTAGCTATTCTTGAGGGGTTACAAAGAACAAAAGGACGAAGAAGGAAAAATAAATAACACTTCATAATCCTACGAAAAGCTTTAGGAAGCAATGTTCAATGATCAAATTATGGTCCAGCTCCTCACTATTGCTTACATTCACAATCTATACCACCACATTTAAAACTGAAGGGGACAAAAGCACTCTCCTCTAAATAAACGTCATTTATATTGGTATACCTTCTTCTCACGAAAATATACTTAAATTTTTATTTTTTCTTCAGAAACTTGCATCATCTATATTGCCAATATAAAAGATGTTCCTTCTAAGACTACCCTGTACAATGGTCTTAAAGTCCTTGACATCTAGAAAAGCAGGCTCCTACCAACACAGAAATAATGCACTGAAAGAGAGAAGAGATAAGCGTGCTTTCCAGATACAATATGCCATTGGGAGATCGAACAAGATTTAAGGCTCAGCTGACCGGAGATTTAAGCCTTCTACGGCCCCAAATGCACAATGCTCTAGAGTTTATATAGTCATTTTCTCATTTGTCCTACATCTCTTTACTAACAAAATGAGGAACTAGCAAAAAGTTATAGAGGAGATGCTCATATACACATTTATTCCAATTTCAACTTCCTCTTTAAACAGATGTTATAAAATATTCATCTACCAGAAAACTACTACCATCTCCGGAATCCCAAAGTATTTCTGCCAGGAGTTCCTTGCTCCTTAAACTAATGAGAGGCTTTAATCAAGGAATCACAAGCACAAACTTGCAAGCAAATGAATTTAGCACACAATATCCAAAATCAAAACAGCAACATTTAATATTTGATAAAGCAAAGGAAACACATAACCAGAACAATAAAAAATAATAATAAAATAAAAAATAGAAAGGCAAAGATTAGGTTGGTCCCATTGAAAATTCCCATAAAGCACAATTCAGAGCTTGCAGAAAACAACCCTAAATAACTACGACAACGGAAAATCGTAATTAAACAGCAAAAATTAAGAGAAACCAACAAACCAAGCAAAGAAAGGTAAAATGGGGGAGATTAATCACAACCGGGTTTTCCTTCAAACATGTTTTAAAATTTTTAAAAAAAAAGTAAGTAAAAACAACAAATTGAGAAAAGCCAACAAACAAAGTCAAGGAACTAAAAACTAACAGAAACAGATAATTGGAGCTAACCCACATTGCAAAATACTTCAACAATTCAAAAAGAAAAAATATTTAATAAGAAAAAACAAAGAAGATAATTTCTTAGCTACAGTGGTAGACAAACAAGCAAAGACAGAGACCGTGGTGAGAGTAAGCGAAGACAGCTCTGTAGGTGTAAATATGGTCGCCTGGCTTGATCTCACTTCTCTCAACTCGGTTTGTGAACAAACCCATTTCTCGCTAAAAAATGCTTCTTGGTCTGCTTGGGCTATGCTCTTCCTCTAAGCGACCGCTTCGACTGGTGGAAATGACCCTGAAAATTTAGTTAGACCCACATAATCGAAGGATTAAACAAATAAAAGCACGTAAGTGTGGCAGAAAATAATTGGCTGCCAATAATCTGTTTAACAACTTTTACCAAAAGAAAGGTTCCTATAAATATTTTTTTGGATTTATTTTGTAGATCTTAATCATCTATACATGACATTGATGATCATCATCATGGCGATGGTGACGACCCTTCTTCTGGTTTTCCTTGCATTTTCCTCTTTGCTTTTGACTTGTTGCAAGGTGGCTAATTGAATAGGGAGCGTCCCATGTAATCATGTTGTGGTCCTCTACTTCTTTATTTTCCTTTTATCTTTCACTTTTGGTTTTTCATTTCATAATTTTTTTTTTTAATTTTTTTTAATTTTTTTTTTTTTTTTTTGTTGGGTTAAAAGTTGAAAGAAAATTTTAACGCAAAATATAATCAAGCTATGCCGTTTCGAAGGGGAAAGAATACTAAAACGCAATTACGTCAAGTGCTTTGGATTCTTTGCCCTGTTTCCACGTTATCCATGTTTGCTACTTTGGGTCACATCTTTTCTTTTTCATTTTCTTTTGTGGGAATAATGCAGGAAAAGCTGTAATAGTTCTATTAACAATGATTTTGTCAAAATGAACGCTGAACCCGACAAAAGCATGATATTTGGCCTACATACATGCAAAATCTACCTTAATAATCCAATATGATTATTATGAAAATTGCAGGGGCTCAACCGTTCAAATCAAATCAGATCAAGGTTGGGTGTTAATAAAAAAAAAAAACTATTCAAATCATTGTTAGGTGTTGAATCATGTATTAATCAAGCACAAGAACTAAACTGTTCAAACCAAATTGAACCAAATGTCGACCAATTTAATCTCTTCTCCTCCAATCAATAAAGTCAAGTCTAAGCATTGAAATTTAACAACCAAAGTTTAACAATATAATAATCACCGAGATGAAAGAATATGGTAACTGTTATTAGACTCTTTATTAGTTATCTGTTCCGTAACTCCCATATTTATCTTATTATATAATACACAACTGTACACGAATTACCCAATCAACTACATTTCTTAGACACCACAACAAGACAAAACCCACCTCTCAAATTACAGTAAAGAATATATATCAGAATTATTTAAAGAATAGTAATAATAATAATAAAGCAACCTTCTGACAAAATCTATACAATTAACTATGCTAAGAAGATGTTCCAATCGTAGACTTTAACATCAAAACTTGAATCTTCTTCCAGCAAATTTCTTAGTTCCTTTGCATGCTTAGCATCCTTGGCAAGTAACAAGGCAAAACCACCACCACCAGCACCCACAAGCTTGTAACCACAACAATAGGGGTCAGCAAATTCAAAAAGTCGATCAACGAATTCATTACTGCAGTAAGGATCGAGTTCTTGATGTAACCTCCAAGCCTCTAACATTATCTCCCCCAGATCATCTATATCGTAATTCATCAAAGATTCCCTCCCGATCTTTGCCAGTTCAGCTAGGCGCTTGATGCTTGACACAAGAAGGTTATCCCTTCGAAGATACCGAGTTACGACCTTCTGCAGGACCTGGTGTGCAAGTCGAACCTGCACAACCACCACATTGCCTCTGCATTACATTTAATTCTAAAAGCATAATTATGCATTGCTTCAAAGCAGATATAGAAAGGCTGAAAATACTTACTTGACCAGTAAATACAACAAGCAATCGCTGCTGCAATTCTGAAACTAATGGAGGAGAAGCCAATAGTGGGATGACTTGAAGCCGCAATGGAATTCCAGGAAAACTTGTAGTAAATTTAATACCAGGGTATAGACCTCCAATTTGATCCTGCCAGCCACCGCCTGTTCCCATAAGCTGCTCTAATACCAAAACAAGTCTTGCAACATTTTCATTACTAGTATCTCCATCGATTATCTCGAGAAGTCCTTTCACAACGGCAGCTGCTAAGATGCTTGAAGTCCCCAGGCCACTGCCACGAGGTACATTGGCCCATGTCCTGATTTGCAAACCCATTGATATAAGACTATTATCATGGATAATGCCAGTCACAAGCAATGCAGATTTGACAAGCCGGAATGGATCATTGCTTTCAAATGGAGGAGCAATAGAGGTAAGATCTTCAATATGTAACTCATTTCCGGCATCATCATTAACAAAGACACCAGCTGCTTTTGTTGTCTCTATGGCGGTGCCAATTGGAAGAGAACCTTCTAAACTTATAGCCATATTTAGAACAGAACCAGCACGTTCTAAGCTCCAGGGAGGAGTATCGCTCCAACCCCCAACAAAATCAACCCTAACCGGTAACTCAACCTTTACACTTCTAGGATGGAAAGATTGATCCATGCAGTCATCATTGTTGTCCAGAAATGCTGAAGCAGAGACATGACTAGGAGATTCCAAGAGATGTTCTAGAAAGCATTCAAAGTGTTTGTCATTTTTTCTTCATAATAATAATAAAAAAGCATAACATGAACTAGAAAACAAGAGGCACTCATAAGCCCGAATAAAGGTGTTAAAAGATTAACTAGAATCGAGGACAGTGGTAAAACAATATTCTGTTTTGCAATAAGATCATTTACCTTTTCTTAATGGTTATTCTTTTTCTACTTCTACAATTCCTAATGTTAACAACATGAATAAATATCTCTACCTTTAAAACCATATCTTACTGCTGAAGCGGTTTCATCAGCAACTGCTGCCCAAACTTTGTGCTCTAACTTGCTTGCCGTCAATTCACTGCCACATGCTCGAAGAAGATCAACTTGCACCTGGAATGCTCGGCTTTTTGGAAGTATTTTAGAGTTCTGCTCTAGAAGCTTCGGACACATGTCAAGGAAGTCCTTGCAAATTTCAAGTCCCAAAACTTCCTTCTGAAGAATTTCTTCACACAATTGAGACAGGTTCCGCCCAAGCATGCCATAATTAATGCAAGCTTTGGCAATTCCAGCAGCAAGATCAGCTTGATGAATACTAGAGCCTGTACACATTTTTGAAAAATCAATTGATCTATGTAACTCTTCCAAACTAATACGGCGCAAACTTCTCCATAAAGCAAGCAATTGCTCAGATTTTAGCTCACTTAAGCCCATCAACCATGATGCCAAATTAAGCATCTCAAAGTAAGAATGAATAGGGAATATTTTTGCATTCCATAAGCACTTTTCATGATTGCCACTTGAGCTCCATAGGTCTCTTTCTTGAATTCCTAAATCAAACAATACCTTCCTCCAGGGTTTCCCACAGAAAGTTCCACCCTTAGACAGTGAATCTTTGGGGTTATCATGAAGGCCACAATACACTATGACTCTTTCAGTACATCCTACTAATGGGACCTCCCAAAGACAATGGCGATCAGGAAGCATGAACCTAAATGGGTTTTCAGTTGTATCATTTACTTTTGGAACATTAACACCAACAACAATGGAAAGGGAGCCAATTTGTATTCCACTGGAAATGGATGAATCATACACAAGAGAATCATCCCCAATTGAGACACCAGGTGCAATTTTGCTAGAAAGAACAACAGCAGATGATGCAATGTCAGAGACATTGGTTGCAGGGATAGAACACAAATGTCTTCGACCTACAAGTTCTGAACCAGTCCCACTTAAGTGATCTAAGACTTCACTTGACGTTCCAAAGTGTAAAAACAGCAAATCATCTGCAGTAAAATAAAAAAGGAATTGACAAATATTTAATAAATCATATAGATCTTACAATGATTGAAGGGAACAATAAGATTAGTATCCTCATAAGCTGCAACTTGAGTCTAATATACATGCACAGTAGCTGAACATCTTCTGCTTTCCTAATCTGTTGACCAGTTCTTCACCCATAGGGCGTTGCCGCAACCACTCATGTTTTGCAGGTACCCAAGCTGCTACCAGATCTTCATAAAGACTAATCTGAAGAAAGTATAATGATATCAATATGGGATTAATATAAAGATTTATAAAGTCATCAACTATGGAGGAAGAAAACTTTGTGATTGTCATTATGGGGGGTTCCAGGAACAAACCAAATATTGTAACTTGCCTCTTTTCTGCTCTTTAGAAGTTCTGAAATCATTGGTTGGAATGCCAATGCAACTGTAACTAGATCCAGCCACCCTTTTCCTCTAACTGCTATTATTCCTGTGTCAAGAAGTGTTCTACCATCTTCTAGGATTGCCTTATTCTTGGAAAGCTCCTCCAAACTAGGTTTTTGTAAGAGATTGTCAACCAAACTGACATTATAACTTTTTTCCAGATTCCCACTCTTAGATGCCACAACAACACCATGGTTAGAAGCAACATCGAGGGTTATAGGAACAGTGATGATGCAGGAAGTGTCCTCTGGGAGATTCATGGTGAAGGCATCAAAACATGGAAGAACATCTCCAGTCATGATAAATATCCCACCTGAGAAGATAAATAAATGCTGTGTAAGTACATCTTCAACATGTTATGAGAGATGATCTGAGCAACCTCAAACAACAGGCCCAACCTGAATGTTTTCAACAAAACAAAGATAAAGATTAGCATAAGATACATGCATTACTAGTTAGCATCATCATACACCTCAAATTAACAAGACCATTTCTTTGCACATTCTCTTGCTTTCGTTGGAAAAATTGAACTTAACAACCATTGCAACTCCATGTACCTCTATATGGATTGAACCAAAGCCCAAGTGTTGATAACAGATTTAGACCCGTTAAATATGGAATCCCCACACAGATTAAGAATTTTAAATGTAAAGGAAGTGAACTGTGATTAAAATTTTTGACAGTGAACGCACTGCCAAGTTTCAACCCAATGAAACAGACAGAACAAATAACCTTCATTTTTAAAGGCTGGTCTTGCACATGAAGCTATTGCCAGTATATGGTCAAACAGCAGTGGAACTGGCCCATCGGGGTCATCTGCTGCTAGATATGGAAGAGGCAGGAAAACCTTTCCCATTGGGTTTGCCCACGGGACCCTTTTAGAGTCACCTCCAGCATGAAGCAATAGTATATGCCTTTTAGCAATGAAGCTAACCATTGGCAGGAAGAGATTTTCATCTTTGGAACTCTCATGCACCACAGAAGCTTCAGAAATGCCGTTATCAGTTGCTGCCATCTGCTGTTCCTGAACATTAAATCAAAACCAGCAACCAAAAAAGTATCATCAAGAAGCAATATGGGCTCCTTATAGCGGCTGCAAGAAATGATGAGCACTAGAAACTCATTTTATCTATGAAGCAAAACATAAGGTTCATTTGACAAATACGTTTAGCTAGACTCTATCAAATTGCATATCCAGGTTAAACAAGGTAATGCATTTATGTGACGCTTGCTAGCTGCGTCGCTGTTTAGTGAAAGACTGTCCTCCTTGTGGCCCCTTGTGAATAGAATGACTTGATATGTCAGGGTCTCAAGTTCAGTCCATTACGATTTTTCTTAGATCACAATATTACCGAAGTAGAGTCATCCGTGTACATTCATACAGTGAATGTGCATATATACTAAGTAAAAATTTCATGGAAACATCAAATGGGATTCTAGTAAATCAATAAAATTATTCCGAAAATAAAATAAAATAAACCAACGAATTTCCAATCTTTAGGAAATTCTCTGGGCATTTACAGTTTTAAAAATTCAGAAGTACTGAAAAGTCCAAACCTTGAATAGTAACAAGAAGAACAATGAATGATGAATCAAAGCACTACCTGCGGGGCGAGAGAAATGCCGAGCTTCTGGTGGTAATGGGCGGCGAGGGCGTGAATGGCGTGGAGAGTGGCAGCGCCGGAGCCGATACGCTGGCCGAGGGGATCGGGGACGGCTAGGGTGACGGTGGAGGGAGAGATTCGGCCCATCCGCTTGGCGCGGTTGAGCTGCCATTCGTAGAGCTCGGCTTGCTCGGGGCTAGCTGCAGTCAAAACAATGGCATCCCAGGTGGGAACACGAGAAGGGTGTCTGACTGAGAGCCTTAAATGGTACCACGACTTTCGGAGGACTCCAGCGAGGTCAGCTTTTTGTTTGGTTCTGGAGCCTCTTATCCATCTTTGAGCTTCCATTTGGGGTTTTCTTCCTTTTTTTTTTTTTTCACTTTTCCCGAGAAAGTGGGAGAAAATTCAGTGGGCAAACGGAGAACTGTTAGGGGAAAAAAATAAAAAAGAGAGAGTTTGAGGCGGAGCTTGGAGTACGATGAGAGTGATTCACTGAATAACTACCCCCACCAACATTTTTGACACACAAGGAGCTGGAACCGCGGAAGGGGCGAGTGGTGAAATTACGTGTGCATACGATGGTCCATGGAGCACCGTGCAACTGTTTCGTCGGCGACTAGATGAGACGACGTCGTACTCGGTAGAAGGGAAAAATGAATGAAAAAAAAAAGCAAAAAAAAAGAAAAATGGCGTCGCCCGGACTCGAACCGGAGACCTTCAGTGTGTTAGACTGATGTGATAACCAACTACACCACGACACCAAGTTGCTTTACGTGCAAAAAGGAACTGACTTTCTTTTGTTGGTTCGTGTCCAATCAAGAAGAGATGGAAACGGCGTCGTGCCGTGTTGTACAGTAGGAAAGTCTATCCAAAAATGAGCAAAGCTGGTGGTGAATCATGGAGTTGACCGAATTCACCAAACAAGTGTGCGTTCGTACCTTGAGTTTCGCACCAGTCCAATTTCAAAAATGGGAATAATCCACAGTGTCCTTGTTCTATTCCATTTCACAAATACAAACGGCTTGCTTTCTCTGACTCTCTCTCTCTCTCTTTCAGCGCAAATCTCTTTGCATTCTCATTATTCCTTTTCCCAAATTTCTCGTCCTCTTAAATCCTCCGTTTACACCTTCATTTCTGATTTGGGTCAATTCCAAAAAAAAATTTCCATTTTACTTTCAGTCTTTCTTTTTTTTTTTTCCTTTTTTTTTTCTTTTTTTTTTTTTTTTTGGGGGGGGGGGGGGGGGTGGTGGGGGCTGGGTTGGTGACAATGATGGTTTTTGAGAAGTGGATCGTGCTGGATTTGGTGTGAGGATGGACAAATCTTGTGTTATGGAAGGTGAGGTTTTGAACTTCGTCGTCGTCGGTAGTTCATTGCCTCATTCCTCTGCCATCGAATGCCGATTGCGTGTGGAATCGGCATTCGATTCCTTTTGCATTGCCTCCGAAGCGTTCTCTGAGCGGAGTCGTCGTTGTCTGATTTCAGCCAAGGTCGATCAACGACGATTTCCTTGATAATAGTTTATAAAAGAAAAAAAAGAAAAAATATACAAACACAAAAAAGAAAAAATATATATATATTATAATTGACCCACAAACAATTTTCAGAAGGAAACGTTTCGATATTCTTCCATTGTCCTTTCTTCTGGTTGCTGTTTGGTTCTTGGCAGAAAATGAATACAGGCAGTGGCTTGGCATTGCAAGAAATTAATGGAATGCTAGCAGAAAAGGAGCCTCCCGATGGGAACATGAAGATTGTAGAGAAAGATCCATGTAGTAGATATGTGCGGGTATATATTACGATATGCATTATGCATTATTATTATTATTATTGTACGTATAAAATTCTTACCCCTTACATATACGATTCCAATTCTCTGGCTTTTTACTTGCTAGGAACTTCTTTGTGCTCAATTCACATATTTTTTAAAATTTGATGTACTCGTTTTACAAATTTAAATTGTCCTTTTAGCCAGTAATTCAACTGATTGTGGATGGGTTACCAGTTAATGCAAACTTTTTATGTCATCTTTTTGTTGTTATTATGGATGGGATTCTTTTTAAAGATTTTTGTTTTCCTTTGTTAGTATAATCATCCAGTCATTCCTTTTTTTTTTTTTTTTGGTAATACAGTCATTCCATTTTTTATTACTTTTTATAATTGCTTTTTTTATTTGGCAACAGTACAATGAAATCTTGGGCAAGGGTGCTTTCAAGACCGTGTAGGTTCCGAGACTGTATATCCTTTATTTATTTATTATTTTTCTTAATGATTTTCCATAGCTTTTTAGGTTTATTTATGGGATTCTTTTTTCCAGGAATGCGTTCTCTTTAGCAAGAAACATCTAGCTAACTTCAATTGATTCTGCTCGGGTTCCTTTTTCTGATTTTTGCAGTTATAGGGCATTTGATGAGGTTGATGGAATAGAAGTTGCTTGGAATCAAGTGAGAATCGATGTTGTGTTGCAGTCACCAGGAGATTTGGAGAAGTTATATTCTGAAGTTCATCTACTGAAATCATTGAAACATGAGAATATAATTAAGTTATATAGTTCCTGGGTGGATGATAAGCAGAAAACTGTTAACATGATTACCGAGCTTTTCACATCTGGAAGTCTAAGGCAGTATGTTTTGTTTCCGTTTCTCATTCTGTCTTTGCATTCTTTGACTGCATTATGCAATTGAAGCACTTATGCACCTTTTGTTATCAGGTATCGTAAGAGGCATAAAAATGTTGACATGAAGGCCATAAAGAACTGGGCTAGACAAATTCTCCAGGGTTTGGTCTATCTTCACAGTCATTCTCCGCCTATTATTCATCGAGATTTAAAATGTGACAATATTTTTGTTAATGGAAATCATGGAGAAGTTAAAATTGGAGACCTCGGATTGGCAACTGTTATGCAGCAGCCTACTGCTCGAAGCGTTATTGGTAACAAATCTGTTCTTTCAGATTATATCAATTGAACAAACTGACTAACATAGATTACTTGACTTTTCCTTATTTATGTTAGGGACTCCTGAATTTATGGCCCCTGAGCTCTATGAGGAGGAATATAATGAACTCGTTGATGTCTATTCATTTGGACTGTGCGTGTTAGAGATGGTTACTTTCGAGTACCCGTACAGTGAATGCAAAAACCCAGCTCAAATCTATAAGAAGGTTATCTCGGTACGTTTACCAATTGTCATCTGCTGAATGTTTTTAAGTCGAACCATTAGATTATCAATTATTTCTGTCTTCTAATATGTTCTGTTTCAGGGCATTAAGCCTGCTGCTCTTGGTAACGTGAGTGACCCCCTAATTAAGCAGTTTATTGAGAAATGTTTGGTTCCAGCTTCTGGGAGGTTATCAGCAAAGGAGCTTCTCAAAGACCCATTCCTTCAAGTTGTGAATCCAAAGGAACCAATCCGTGATCCCTTACAGTTACCTAACCGAAGTCTGAAAGCAATAAATTTACTGAAGTCTGGACCTCTTTCCATGGACATAGATTCTGACCATAAGCAGCTATCTTTAAGCGCAGGAAGCCGCACTGGGAGTCCACCCTGTCCAGTTCTAGAATTTGAAAGAACAAACAAGAACAATGAATTTAGGTTAAAAGGGAAGAAAAATGATGACCACACAGTATCATTGACCTTGCGAATTGCTGACTCGTCTGGTAAGCACCCAAACTATGAGGATGACTTTGTCATGAAAATTGGATATTTACTTTTTATATGCCACTCGTTCCTTTTTTTATAAAATGATGACAAATTTTGGTTTCATTATTTTGCAGGTCGGGTTAGGAATATACATTTTCTATTCTATCTGGATACTGATACTGCAATGTCAGTTGCGGGTGAGATGGTTGAACAACTTGAATTAGCTGATCATGATGTGGCCTTCATAGCCGAGTTGATTGATTACCTGATAATGAGACTTTTACCTGGTTGGAAACCCTCATCTGATTGTTCCTCAAGTGGAGTGATTAGTCCTTGTCATGGTTCTCCAGTACTTGGAGATGAAAAAACCTCAATGATATACCCTTGGGATTCAGTGCTCTCTAGTGTTCCTGCTGGGTTGGTGGTAGAGCAAGATGTTTTGTCTGGGTTAGTTCCTCAAGATGGTCTTGGACCACCTGAGGTAGGTATCCTGTTTAATAATCCTGATGGTGCATCTCCAAATCTAGCTAGATTCTTTGATGAACATTCACAAACATCAGTTGTCTCCGAGGTTATGGTTGATGATACTTTCACAAAAAACGATATAGCAGATGAATATGCTAATTGCGATACCAATGGAATCTGTAAAGGCTTAAGTTGGTCTGCCGCTGAACCAGTGCCGAGGGATTCATACTTTGATGATTCAAAATTACAAGAAAATGCTAGCAATGCTGAAGAATACACCTTATTGAAGAATTTTACAAAGAACTTGGGTTTGTTGTTGCCTGATCAGTGCAGAGTATCTAATGTTATGAGCCTGACAAGCAGCTGTTCATCATTATGCCTAGCAGACAGAGATCAGGATGTTGAGTTAAATTTGGAACTTAATGCTATCGAGGCGCAATATGAACATTGGTTTCAAGAGCTTTCTAGGAGGAGGGAGGAAGCATTGGAGACAACCAGAAAGAGATTTACGGAAAAGAAGTCGGTTGTTCATTGACTAAGAGCATATTTAGCCCCTTGTTTCTCTTGTTCAGCTTATTACATTGTTATGAATGCCACTTGTTGACAATTTTATTGAAAGAGTTGTCGCAAGCTGACGTTCATGTCGGATGCGACTCTTCTTTGTTTCTCCTTTTCCAACCAAAGTCGGGATCTTTTCTATGCGCCAAAATTTTGTGCCATGGGAAGTAGTTTCCATTCTACTGGATGTGAATATGAATTTCCAAATTTGCCATTGCCATGCTCTTGTGGTTTGTTCTATGCTTCCTTATTTTTGATTAGTCATCAAAACGTATGAAACAAACAGTATTGGCTTGGAGCCGGTAGGAAAGTACTGTGGATATTATTAATTTATGAAGGCAGAGAGAATCCTAGTGGAATCTGGTGTAGGAGCTAATCCAAAACTGAGGGCAAAGAGAATCCTAGTGGGATCTGGTATAGGAGCTAATCCAAACCTGTTGCGTAATTTGAATTTTGATATATAAAGTATCAGCCACTCTCATGCCAGCATATTATTTTCTGAAGAACGAAAGTCAAAAGATATACCCAAAATTCTTTGCCAAACGACATTTCCTGTTCCGTGAAGTTAGGGCGTCGGATGCTACACTTTTGAGCCAACGATGCAATTAGCAATATATGTAATGCCTTCCATTTCCCTCAATGTATTTAGCAGCAGTGAAATCCTTATCAGCTTGAAGACGAAGACCCTCTATAATTTGAAGTAACAAGCCAAAAGTGGAGATAATTAAAAAAGAAAATTTAGATTTCATTAAGAATTCCATACATTTAACCGATTAAGACCAAGCAATTACTCGGAGTATTTCAAAATTTTCATGAGGCTATCAAAGTTCATAATACTAAATTCAAAATTTTCCATAATGGATACAGTACGAAACTTGAGAACTCTGAAGCTAAGTTACAGGGGATATCAACTCAACCAATGCAAATAAATCCTATAACCTTGGGGGCATAAGAAATATTTGCGAGATAAGAACCCTATTCACGCCAAGTATGTCTACAATTCTTCTCCAAGCATGCATAAAGTATTGTCTCTGGCTCATCAGCGGATCGAGTTTGCATCGTCTTGTAAGCAGCCAATCCATGACCACATTTGGGACATGTTACTGCCAGAAAATAAAATAAAACAAATGGATAAAAATAAGGCATATTTCAAGAATTCAATGAAAAGTTTGTAACTGTGGAATGGAAGAAGCATGAATACACAACAAAAAACCAAAACTCTGTTTACTTAACAGTGAGACACATGTCTGCTTCAACTACTCTAGCAATCCAAGCAATTTGAAACACTAAAAACAATTAAGTGGCCATTGTTCTTTTCACACGAGCTCATAAGTTGCAAACCATGGACTTTGGAATACAAAACACTACCAAACGAGACAGAACATGTCTGCACACTGGCAGCAAGTAAATCCTAAATAGCAATTTCACCCAAAAAAAAACTACATAGCAAGCTCAGACCTCTTTCACCAATAATCTAATATGATGTTGCTCAAGCTTACACATAGAGTGGAAAATCCCAACAGAAGCACGAACAACCAAAAACAAGTGTAAAATTTCTATAAGCCAAAAGACCATAACTCTAGTTCAATTTAACTAATTAAAGCAAGTTAGTAAGCCAAACCTTCAGCTTTGGGCGCATTTTTCAAGTCATCTTGGGAGAGGACGGGTTCAATAGGCTTTCTAACCAAACGTTCTTTTCTCTTTATCTTAACCTGAAAACAGAAAACAAAAAAAAATAAAAAATAAAAACAAAAAATAAAAACACACAGAGAAAACCCATTTCCACAAGCACACAGTTCAATACACAATATCATACTATCCATATCCACCATAAAATTTTTACAAGGTGAGAAAGGTATAATACCCCGCTTTCGAAGTGGCATACGTAAGGGCACCTCGGGCAGTGGAATCTTGCAGGGCGACCCATATGGGGCAGCTCATATAACAGCATGCTTCCACATGTCGGGCAGCACTCCATTGGCGCTGAAAGCTTCTAACCCAAACACACACACTCACTCACTCTCTCTCTCTCTCTCTCTCTCTCTCTCTGCAATTTCAGTTTTTTATGCTTCAATCGTATTTTATTAACAATGTCAGTTACGTTTCATATACAATTCAATTGGTAAACAACTACTTTCCTATTAGATATGAAATTGTTGTCTGTTTGTTTTCCCAGAAAATAATCAAAGAATGGGTCACTTGGTGAATCACACTGGTTGGGGTGTTCGTTTTGGTTGATTTTTCAGACAACGGAAAGAAAGAACTCACCTTTGAAATTAAAACGAATAGAGAAGAAGTCCACAGCTCCGAAAGGCTTCAACTTTTCTTGAATCCCAATTAGAGAACCATCAGATTCGTCGATTTTTCGACAGAGGATTCATCGGATTGAATTTTCTAAAGACTATTAGCATCGAGTGTGAGCGAGTGATAGGGCAACTCTGGCGGCAAGTTCTTTTATTCGAAAGGAACGATACCGTTTCTGTCAACCGCACTCATGAGTCATATCCTTTTTATTAACAGCCACATAGACCATGCCACACCGTTTAACACAATTAGTTATAACTTTAGAGCATCCAAACAGCTCTTCATCAACCTTTATTATTTTTAATATTATATTAATATTATTTTTTATATTATATTAATATTATTTAATATTTATTTAAATTTTAAAATTATTATATTATGTTAATATATTAGAAAAATATTTATTGTTAAAAATTAATATATATATATATATATATATATATATAAAATGTAATACAAAGAGAATTATGGAAAAAGTTTTAAAAATTTTATTTTTTATGTTTAAAAATATTTTTTATTACATAAAAAATACTCTTTATTTTTAAACATGTTTTTAGTATTCCAAAATCACTTTTTTTATTTTTTATTTATTTTTATTTTAAAAACAGCTACCCTTCTCTCAGCTTCCATCAGATTGTAGTGGAAGGTAGCGTAGAAAGAAGAAACTCTGCTTAGCTTCACTAATTTCCCGGGATTTTCTTCACTAATAAACCAAACTTTACGCATATATATATATATATATATATATTTAAAGCTTTTTTTTTTTTTTTTCTCTAAGATGGAATTTAGTTTTAAGTTTGACCTCAGTGTTTTACAAAACCAGTGCGTCTAAATAACTTTGAGGCGTGTTTCTTAAAATTGCAATTCCGATTCCGCCAACACAGAAACCCTAAACCCACATCTCTCTAAAAGGTAGAATTAACTCTCTTTTATCTCTTTCTATATTTCTTAGTTAAATTCCATTTCTTTGATATGTACGTTTTCTATTTCTATTTGTTTTTTTCTTCCTGTTTGTTTTAGTGGGTACGTATAAATATAATGAAATGAAAAACTGCTTTCCAAGTAATCAAAAACAATAATCTTTGTTTTAAATATTTGCTTCATCCAAATATTTCTTTTTTAATTAATGATCATGTCACTATCAACCCCAATTGGCCAATTGTTTTCTCAAGACTTTTTATGTTTCTTGCTTGTTCGGAATCTCTACTTAATCATCTTGGTTTAGTTCTATCATTTTGACTATACTATGTCTCAATAATTGATTCTGACAATGTTTAATTAATAATATACAAAATCTTTCCACGAAATGAATATGGTCAAATGGGTGGTTGCTTTTATGGTGATTGAGGAAACTTTTGGTATAGTGTGTTGGTTTTGCAGTTGGCAGGTGACTTTATTCTTTCTTTCCGATCTGAAAAATTCTTCAATGGCGGATTCAGTTGGAACCCGGCTCTATAGTTGCTTCAAGTGCCAGAACCACCTAGCTCGTCATGATGATATAGTTTCTAAAAATTTTCAGGTGAACATGATCTTCCATGATTGATCTTGCTTTATTTGATCAGTTTCAGCACCCTTTTAGAATCAGTTATTGTATTTGTTCTTTACCGCTAATGCAGCTTGTTTAAAAGAGAATTTAAGTGAAATAGAAGTTTTGGGTGTTGAACATAAAACATGATGCTTTATAAGTTTTTGGATTCTTCTGTGAATTATGTGTTTTTCTAGCAACCACATCTATTTCTGATTGTATTTTACTTGATGATCTTTTTCGTCCTATTTGCTCACTGTATGCTTGTGTTTCTGTAATCAGTCAAGAAGTGGTAGAGCCTTTCTCTTCTCCCATGTAATGAATATTGTTCTGGGGCCCAAACAGGAGAGGCAGCTTATAACTGGTCTTCACACAATCGTAGATGTATATTGCAATGATTGCGGGGAGATTTTAGGCTGGAAGTATGAGAAAGCTTATGAGGAATCCCAGAGGTACAAAGAAGGAAAATTCATACTCGAAAAGTACAAGATTGACATGGAGAATTAATTTGCAGCAGACTACAGATAATTGTGGATTGGTTATATTGATTGTTCATACATTTTTTTCAATGGGTAAACTGCAAAGGAAGTTCACGTTTTCTTACTTTGAGCATTGCATAGGAAATTGGACATATAATTGTTTTACACTATTGTCAATACAATTGTAAATGCTGGTATTGTTGCAGAATTAAAAATTCTAGATCATTTGTGCAGTTAAAGCTCTTTTTTTTTTTTTTTTTAATGTGTTTTCTAAGGGGTTGAAATTATGTTGTATTTTAAAGATTTGGTCCACAAAAGGAGGAGGCAGGGAAAAAACGTTCCCATCCTTGATGGGACAGAAAAGTTGGATCTTTTCTAGCCTTCTGTGTTTTTTCGGCCTTTCCCTTCCTTTTTTAAGGCATCTGATTGGATGCTTAGAAAATTAACAGGAAAGTAGAGATTTTGGTCGTTGAGTATTAATTGGTTAGAATCAATCAGACTGTTGCTTACACAAGATGTTCTACCAGTTCTGCATTATTTTTCCAATTGACTAGAACAAAAAAAGCACGACTTCTCTTCCCAACGATGTCAGGATACAAGAAACAGTTGTTCCTCAAGATTCTTCTTACAGTACTTATTTGATATGTTAATAAATGTAATGGAAACTTTAATGGAGTCTTTTTTTTTCAGGGAGGCAATAGAGTTCTTCTTCATCATTTTCTCCGCTAAGAAGAAGCACTATAATCCTTTAATTCTACAAAAGTGACTAGACGTTTTTGAAAGAACAAAAGTTAGCAAAAATTTGCATCACTTCAAGAGAAACTAATGGCATGCTTTAACTTTGTAGATTTTGGTTTCTTAACAAAACGATAAGCTAGACTTAAAAAGAAAAATAAATCAAAAATCTCTTTTTATTTTTTCCTTTTGGTTTTCCGTTAATCAAGTTACTAAACTATATTGAAAAACCTCTCCCAAAAAAAAGAGAAAAAAAAAAAAGAAAAATGGAAACCCTGTACAGTTTAGAAATATTATAGCTTCCTTTTTTCTCTTCCTCTGTCTTTCATAAAGAGATTTGGTTAATCTTGAGTTCTTAATCCCAAATCCAATGGTTTTGCAGTCATCGATGTGATTGAGACTTGCCAAGTTACATATTTTTATTATTTAATTAATAATGAATTTAGTAGTAGAGCACCAATTATTGTATCGCATTGAATCTTGTTTTCTCATACAGACAGAGCTCTCTCATTTAAGTTTTGGGGATCTCAAATATTGAGTGCGTACTACGTAGTTGTTCACTATGTTCAATGTTTCACGTTGGTTTGGAATCTTCACTAAATTAATTGCACGAATGACACTAAATTCATGATCTGTTCAAGCAGAGTGGATATTATTGGAAATAAATATTCCATTGAATGACAGAAACTGCTGGGCCAACATCATACATTTGTTGAAGATGTGAAAACCATGTTTCCCGGAACGACTACACCATAGACAAGTGTTTTGAGGTGAGGCTACTGATCTTCATCATAGTTGAATCTGTAATCATTATTTCTGAATTCAGTTTAATTTCATATGTTTGATGCAGGAATATTTTTTAATATAAAGTTCTTTGTTTTGTAGCCTGAAAAATGGTAGGGCTTTTTTGTCTTCTGGCCCATGCAATGCATTATCTTTTGGGGTCTTAAAGGCAGGAAAATTTTGGCTTCAAAATTTCAAAATTGAGCTGAGACTTTTGCAGTGACATGTTGGTCCAAGAAGCAATTGATTTTTTATGCACAAATTGATAAAATTGGTTTGGTTGTTCTTCAAGATTAATGGAAACTTAATTATAGACCAAGATGCTATTTTGATTTTTTTTTTCCCTCTTCAATCTCAAAATAGCATCGGTGGTCCCCCTGTATTAGTTGCTACGAAAATGAAATAGCGAGCATTTTGGATTTTAATTTTGAATGGAATAGACATTTATGAGTAAACTCCAAAACCATACGGCTGTCGTTTTTAATTTTCTAGGATTTTTTTATGCGGCATAAAAGTTGTTATTTTCCAAATGACGTATTGGAAAAACATTTTCTACACGCAACTATTAAGTGAAAAATATGAGATTGAGAATCAATGCTGTGGGAATTTGATAGCTTTTATGTTAAGGTCCTATGGTTTCTGATCATTAAAAATGAACAAGTAAAAGTGTTTTTTATGGGTAAAAAAATCTTGCCAATAACCCAAAACGCTAAAATCTTAAAGGAACTAATATATAATCCATGAATAAATTGCGTCATATACATGCAAAACATATGGTTTGGACTTTGGAGAAGGCCGTCTAAGAAGAGCTCCATGTGAAAGGAAAGCTGGCTGTCCTTTTTTTATCACCAGAAAGCTGGCTTTGTGTATAGATCTGTCTTTTTCTTTCTTATCTACCATTATTCATTGCTATATAATATATATATATATATATATATATATATATATATAAATCCACTCAGAAACAACCTATCTAATCATATTCTATACCCTAAAGACTAACCTAGGGTGGGTCAGCTTGCACTTATTCTTTGTTTGGCTATTAACTTACTACAAATATAAAATAGTGGACGGCTGATATCATGGCTGCAGACCACAAATCAAGAATCCAAAAATATGTAAATGATGGGTTAGGAATTAAAAAAAAAATATATATATATATATATATATATATAAAAAAGCACATAAAATAAAAAAATAAAAAACAAAAATAGGAAGCTTCACAGAAACCAAACTCAGGACCATTTAAACTAATTCCCTTTCTCATGAAGATTACGTTTATCCACAGCATCCCTTACCTCCTTCCTCTAGGACTTAGAGAAGTGAACCTTCCTAGAAATTCTTTAAATTATAATTTTCCTATTTAAGAAATTATACTTGAAAAAAAAAAGAAAAAGAAAAAGAAAAAGGAAAATATCATATCCAGTGGTGGCATAAATCTGGAGAATTATAGACCTTTCACATGTCTTGTCCCACGAGGATCACACCGTTCGTTTAAGCATTTCCCTATTAACATAGATGGATTGGAACTTTTATATGATTTACGGTAGGGGTTTATATGAGAAATAAATATAGAAATGAATGGCTGAGATTGAAAACACATATGCTTGGATTTGGAATTTTGATACTTTGAAATTGATTTCACGTTCCCTACAAATTAAAAGTAGAGAAACTTTCTATGCTCACAAAGACTTTCCTTGAGCCTTATATATTCCAGTTCCTTGTGAACTTCGTGCTTGTACCTTTTTGTTCCTTCCTACGCTATTTCCTGTTCCATTCCTCAATTTTTATTTTTATTTTTTTGTGTCCCTCATAATAATTTGGAAACTTCTTCTTCCATGGCAAACAGAATGGAACAAAATCAAACAGGTGGAGGGAAGATTTCCACATCCACCGAGTATGAGGACTTGTTGCCTGTGATGGCAGAGAAGCTGGATGTAGACAACTTTATGTCAGAATTATGCAAGGGGTTTCAGCTTCTTGCTGAGCCTGGAAGAGGGTTAATAACAGCCGGAAGCCTGAGAAAGAATTCAGCACTTCTGGGCATGGAGGGGATGAGCAAAGAGGATGCAGAAGCCATGGTTAGAGAGGGAGATCTTGATGGAGATGGAGCACTAAACGAGACTGAATTCTGCATCTTGATGGTAAGGCTAAGCCCCGGGATGATGGAAGATGCTGAGGCATGGCTTGAGAAGGCTATTGATCAAGAGCTAAAGAAATCCTCCTCTGTTTGATATCGATATTATTTGTCTTATCATGGTTGTTAGAAATCAAACTATCATTCTGTTTCTCAACTTTGATAAGGCATATTATCTATATCTCTATTTATAAATATTTATTTATATATTATTGTTTATAATTTTAATCAAAATTATTGAACAAGGGAGAGACCATTGTTTTTTATTGATGGAGGAGCTTTGGCATGGCATGCTTTCAATGACGCCAAAAAGTCTCCTGGTAAAAGCCTTGTGAGCTTTTTCAATCCTTGAAATAGGACAAGGATGAGATTGGAAAAAAGAACCTGCGGTTAGGTAATGCCTTTACAGAAGAACAATCTACAAAATAAATATCAATTCTCTACAAATTGATTATTGAAATTTGATATATAAATATATTTATATATATAAAATAAAATACATAAAAAAAGAAAAATAAAACCTGTAATTGATCAATAGGTTTTAGCAATGAAAGTCTTTTTTTTTTTTTTTTCCCCCTTATTGTACAATGATAGGAGACATGGTTTTAAGAAAAGTAAAAGTTGACATGACCAATGTTGTATGAAAGCAAAAGATCGGCGATGAGAGACACATGACATCTGTTTGTTGAAAGAGAAGCGAACCGTCAGAACCCAATTGGTAATAAAAAGGAGAGGTGGGGAAGAGGTCATTGATAGCCAAAGAGCTAACAGGGGGACCGCTTGCTGAGAAATGCTTGAATGCAAAATGCAGCAGACTAAAAAGAAGGCACTGCACATCAAGTCAGTGCATCATATACCATATCCCAGATGTAGATGATGATGATGCCGCAGGGAAACTTCCTCAGGCTCTGGCTCTAGGTCACATCTACGTTATATCGACAACACCAACCACTACTCCTTAATGTCTTCTATCAAACTCCACTACCTAAGCACCCCTCACACTGCGCTTCCTTAAATACAACGCGTGATAACCCACCAGCTACAATTACAAGGTTTTTTTTTTTTTTTTTTTTATATATATATATATAAATCTTTTTAATTAATTTCTCACATATGATTATTGTGATTCTCCCGAGTTTTAGGTTTCAGATTAAGCTTTTTTAGTTTATTACAAATATTATTATAAAAAACGTAGTAAACAAGGATTAAGTTATGAAATAATCTTCAAAGATAGTTGTAACGAAAATTTGTATGAAGAAAGCTCTCTGGTTTCATCAATACCGATTGTATCCAACATATTCACCAAATAAACAGCCGCATCCAACATTTCCCTAAAATAGTCTTAAAAATGGAGCTCATGTTCATCTTCATGTATAAATTTAAAAACATTTAATTTTATAAAACATTACCAACCATAAGTTTTGTCGCGAAAACTTGTAAATAAAAATATAAAAAGACAAATAAATATTGAAACACTAGAGATTTTTATTTAAAACAAACTACTTAATATCAATACAATATGAGTTCATAAGCCTGTAGAAAACCCCTAGAAAGTAACACAATCTAGCCCACTTCATCCACTGAACCGCAATTACTTCATGTTCTTGACCTTCGAATGGGCGAGCGGCTGCAAAGAGAGATTCAAGAATAAACTAATCAATACTTTGAAACATCAATATATATTAAAAATTATTACCAAAAAATGCATGCCCCACAAATACTAAAACACACAAAGGCATAAGCAATAATACAAACCTCCTATATCTGCCGTATTCAGGACTCAAGTTCCTACCATAATCAGGACTCCTGCGCTTGTCATATGAAGAGCCATTGTATCTGTCATAAGCAGGACTGCGAGGTCGACCATAGTCAGGACTTGGTCGCCTGCGATACAGAGGGCTAGGTGATCTCCCATATGGACTATCTCCACGCCTACCATAACTTCCTCTCCTAGGACTATCATAGCGATCACCTCTCTCCCCGTCATCTTTCAGAGCATACTCAACAGAGACCACCCTGTCAAGTATCTTGCTGCAAATTTCAAAATATAAATTGGCTCAACTCCATAAATTGGTACGAGAATCAAGTTATAACCAAGAGTTTACCCAAAGAACAAAACATGCATACTCTTGTTTTCAACTCACCTCATGTGTGTACATTCAAGAGCTTTTGTAGCATCTTCTTGAGTCTCAAACTGCACAAATGCAAAGTTCCTTCGAATTCTAACATGAAGAACCTTCCCATATGGTTCAAAGTGTCTTTCAATGTCACGAACTCTTGTACGAAGAGGATCAAAGTTGATTACAAACAAGGTTTTAGTAGGTCTCTGGTTTGCTGATAATCTAGAGTCATCACGATGCCGTCCTCGTTCACCCTGAAAATTAAAAGTTCTATAGTGGTCACAATGAAGGAAAACGAATAAGAAGAAAATGAGACAGTAAAGAACATCATGGAAATAAAACCAAATCATACCCTAGCCCATTCAACAGATAGCCTGCGCCTGTCATATCCAAATGGCCTATTGTCCAGCCCACGAATAGCATCTTCAGCATCCCGTTCATCCTCAAAATAGACAAAAGCAAAACCTGAAGGAAAAGTCAAATCAGATGTAGAAGATAAAGGCGGAGATATTGCCATATCATTCTGTGCTAAAGCAGGAAGTACATCAGCCTCAATATTTCTTTCCCCTGGCACAAACTAAAGAAAATACAACACCTGCATAACGAGAGGGACTGATGAACATTAGGCTGTAGAGGCGTTGCATGATGAACTAAATCATGATGGTTGCATATAAAATATTTTAATCCAAAGTTTCAGGTCTGAGATGTCATTGCTAAGCATGCTTCGCCATTCAGACAGCAGGAGTTCAGTAATGGAAGGCATGGCATGACAGATATCAATGATCCCCTATTATCAGTGGTAGAAAGCATGGCCAGAATTCATCTATCCCCTATGAACATGGTGGTAGACATAGCATAACAATTGAAAGATCCCACTATTCTTGTGAAATGGCAACTTTAAGCGAAGGAGTGGGTGAGTGCAGATGATCGAATGAAGAAAATGCAGAATGTAGCTATCTGTGAGTGCAGGAGAGCAGGCAACCAGGAAGGTTTTCCTTCCCAAAATAAAATTTTTGCACAGATGTTGGCGAGCCCAGAAAGAAGCTCAACAATTTTCCCTTAGCATAAGTTCCTGCGTCAAAAGAAACACTTAAATGTGGAGGTTCTCTCCAAAAACACAGCAATTTCGAGGCTACCATTTCCTTTCCACCAAGGAAATAGGCATTGGACATACACACTACATAAGTAGCCATATATCCTCCGATCGAACTGATATTTATTCAAAAATCAAAATAAGGGATGTCCTCGTGCCAGGAAAAAGAAGCAGCAACAAACAAGGTTTGTGCCCTTGATAAACTGAAACGGGTCTAACATTTGATCAGAGAAAAATATATATATACATAAAAAGCAACATCGTTTCAGTGCGGATAGAAAGGCAGGAACAAGACTAAAACAAACTGGCCAAATCTAATTTTCAATACTAAAAGATTGACTTGAATTTATGCAACCCAAAACCCAATCGACCAATGCTAGACCATTAAAAAAATAATATATATTACTCCTTCACAAAACAGCACCCACATACTAAGACTGGAGATAAGATGGGTTCGTTTTTCCTCTCCCTTTAATGTAAAGCCAACACGATAAACTAGTTAGTTTAATATGAGCATCAAGCTGAATGCTAGAGCTAGAGAAGTAGCATGGATTCTAAGGAAAAAGTTGTAAATCTTAAATTTAAAAAAGAGAAAGTAGACACAACATTAGACAAAAGCATTATACCAGATTTCATGTCGACGCGCTCGACCCTCCCGTACTTGGAGAACAGACGCTCCAGCTCCGATTGTCGAGTATCATACTCGAAGTTCCCAACGAATACCGGCCTCATTCTCGCTACTATCCAAGAAAAAATACCACCAAAGAGAAAAACCCTAGTGAAACCACATAACACATCAAAACCCACCACAGCTAACCACATAAACTGCTTATCAATAAAACAAATAAAAATCCTAAGAATTTGTAACAAATATATGGTTCACTTCGCTTGAATTATTCAATAACACGACGGAGGGAAAAAAATAAAAATAAAAATTCCAAGCTTCCCGTCAATTTCTTTTTTCTCGGGAAACAAACACTGAAAAACAAGAAATACCTAGGGCAGCAGAGACGTTAAAGATAAGGAAGAGTACCTTTAAAAAGACTCGATTGGGATAACCCCAACAAACCCTAAAAGCCAAGAAAGTGTTCGCGACAGTCGATAGAGGTGAGAAGGGACTGTCTTTGAGTTTTATAGGGAGAAAATAAAGCCCCAATGGGGTTTAGAGGTACTAAATAACTTTGACCTTGATACACTTGGCGTTGACCCAGTCTTCGCCCCAAGAATACATCTGGGCTCATCGATTCCGCAACAAATGACTTGGCCCATGTGCAGCCCAGGCCCTTAATTATGTGGGTTGGGTTTTATAGGGAGAAAATAAAGCCCCAATGGGGTTTAGAGGTACTAAATAACTTTGACCTTGATACACTTGGCGTTGACCCAGTCTTCGCCCCAAGAATACATCTGGGCTCATCGATTCCGCAACAAATGACTTGGCCCATGCGTAGCCCAGGCCCTTAATTATGTGGGCTGGGTTCCAACCCCACATCGTTTACGGTTCAATAAGCTGCTACGCCATCAAATGGGCTATTAGGAGTGGCTATAAGGTATAGTAAAGTTTTATTTTTATTTTTTGATAAAAATAATGAAGTTGATTGACAATGGTCAGTAGAATACTTATATTTTATTTTAGTACTGGACAAGAAAAATAAGAGTAGGTAAAGGAGTACATAACATAAACATACTGGTAAATGGTAATCGCAGCCACCAAAAAAAAAAAATATATATATATATATA
Source organism: Ziziphus jujuba (assembly GCF_031755915.1). Taxonomy (NCBI): domain Eukaryota; kingdom Viridiplantae; phylum Streptophyta; class Magnoliopsida; order Rosales; family Rhamnaceae; genus Ziziphus; species Ziziphus jujuba. Next base: position 2,874,684 of record NC_083385.1, on the reverse strand, counting down.
TTTGATAATAGAATGGATGTGACACGTCAAAAGATACATATATACATATGCTAAATCAAAATCAATTAATAAATGTCAACCAGTAACAATAACCTTACATGCTAAGACGCATTATTTTTTTAAATAATGATTTGAATTTTACCTCTTAACTCCAGTATATATATATATATATATATATGACAACAAAAACAGCACCATATAAAGCGAACATAATATAACCTATCAAAACAAAGAATAATAATAATAATAATTGAATAAAAGGAGAAAAGAGAATAGCATTTCTTTAGTATATCATGACAGAAATATTTTCTGATTAGCCATACAACATACTTTTAATATAACTAACTTTACTTTGCTTAAGCACTAAGGACTGAATCAAACAATTTTTATTTACCGTTGTAGAGATTTTTGAAAGTTTTACACCATATAAAATGAATTTTTTTGTTTTTTTGGGAAATCACCACATAAAACGAATTAGACTCAAAGTCTAATATTAGAAAACACATAATAATTGTTTTTCAAAATATTGTTGTGTAAAAATTAATGAATTCTTAAATTTTACATATAAATAAATATTTAAAAAAAATATTCATATTCAACAATGAAACAACCATTTTTTTTTTTATAATAATTTTTGGGGTTCCCAATAAGAGTTGTACAAAGTAGATGTACCAACCATAAAAGCATTAGACAGATGAGCAAATGGAAGGCAACACCAAGAAAGATGGGCATCGGTCCAAGTATCTTCCACTACACACATTGTTATTTTATTTAAAGGGAAACCAAAAAACAGAAAGAAAGGAATATGAAAATGCTTATGGAGAGGACCCATTTAGCTAAGGATGCCATTGACCAACAATAATAATGTGACTTTGTGTAGGGATTCTAAGTTCTAAGTGATAACAGTTTAATTATTAAAAGAAATTAATTGGTTTCTTTTTTGAATTAATTTTTTAAGTGAAAGCAGGTAAAACGAAGAACTTTCCGGGAATTTGGTACCAAATAAACAATAGCTAATTATGATTGCTCACGCATTGCCGCACAACTCAAAAAAGTTGGAATAATTATAAATTCTCACATGGCTTTCTTACAGCTTACCACCTTTGTCCCCTCTCACCTTATTAATTAAACCCATTTATTATTTTTTATTTTATTTTATTAATGATCATGTTTTCATGCTTTGCATACTCGGTATTAAGTCATTGCAATCTTTCTATGTATCTTGTATGCATCAAGTATGTATTTATCAAGAGAGTTCTCGTTTTTTCTTTTTTTCTTTTTTTTTTTTTAATTGTAAGTTTCATTCTGAACTAGTGTTTGAAAAAATATGAAAGAAATAAGTATTAAGGATAATATATTTACTTGATATTATTGCTCTCAATTTTGCATTATTGTATGTTTGATTTGTATGTCTGTTTGGAAATTACCTTAGATAGCAAAATTTTCATAAATCAATATCTCTCTACAGTAAGAAAGTTATCAAGTTCCATCAAAAAAAAAAAAACAGTAATACTCAGTGGAAATGTTATGCAAAAAAATGGTATACTTTCGTTGCATTTACATATACAAAGAGATAAGAATAATGCTTCGCATTCATCCAATAAATAAAATCCAATTTGACGCATCAAAGTCTTTATTTTGTTGTTGTCATTTCCATTTTTATCGTTGAAGTATAGAAAACAATACAACCACTATAAAGTAGCCAACTTTCATTTTCCATAAGGTGAAAATAAATAAAAAATTGTTAAAATTGCCTTTTGAGTTTATTTTATATATCTTAAAGAAATCAATATTATTAAATTTATAAATTAAAAAAAAAAAGGAGAGAAATCTTTTTCAAATTGTGTAACACTGTCAATATCCTGTCATATTGAGTATTTAAATCCAAATAACATGTTTAATAGATTAAAAAAAAAATTAATAAACACCAAACAAAGAGTCATAGTATTATTTTTCATTATTATTGGCCCCCAGTTCCCAATGAACTCACAGAATATAAAATCCAAAAATCCTGACAGAAAATATCTCAGAGGTGTCTCATGTTTCACCAACCCATCTACTTCCTGTTCTTCTTCTTGTTGGCTTAACAATATTTTTATGTGTAAAATTATTAATTTTAAATTAATTTGGATTTTAATTTGGTGGTGGTCGTTTTTTCAAAGCAAAAAATGAAAGCCCAGATTCCATTCTATATACGGCAGTACGCGTGCACGGCCTACAAATACGGAGACAAGTCAAAGTCACAATTCCACGAGAAAGTGAAAAAAAAAATTTATATATATATATATATAAACAAAAAGAAAAAGAAAACAGAGCCGGTAAGGGTATTCCCGTAACTTCAAATTTAAACTTCGAAATTGAAAAAATAACTGCTGGGAGGAAACGAATTTGGGAAGCATCAGATTCGAAAATTCTACAAAACAAAAAACAAAGCAAAGCAAAATGGGGAATATGACCAGTCCACTCTAACCCCATAACTTCCTTTTACTTTTATTTTCTTCATGCTAGACATAACACAATTTTCCATTCCCTTTCTTTTTTTATATATATTTTCTTTGGGCTTTGCTTTGCCTCCAAGCCAGAGCCATCCTTGTTGTTCTTCTTCTACTTCTTCGCTGACAAGTTCAGGTTTTTCTTCTTCAAAGTTCGTTTGACAACTCTAAATTTGCTTTCTTTTTCTTGTTTTTCAGTTTTTTTTTCCTCCTATTTTGAATTTTTGGGTTATGTGGGTAGTTAACATGTACAATTTTTGTGTTTGTGGTTTTTAATGGCTTTTTGTTTTTTAGTTTTTGCGTTTGCTTGCCATAAATGCTAACATGTAGTTGTCTGTTTTCTCTGTGTACCATGTAGACTAGTTCTCTGTTCATTCTCTCTTTTGAGTGTCTCTGCATTTTTCTGGACTTTGAAATTTTCATCTTTTCACTCCGTTCTCTTGTAGGTTGGTTTTTCAAATCAGTTAGTGCTGTGAAAAAATATATATATATGTATTTCTTTTGGTGGTTGCTGCGGTAATAAAGAAGTTCAGAGCCTTAATTCTCTTTCAAGTATGATTTTTCCCAACACTGTTATGGTTTTTCTCTGGCACTAAAGCATAGAAATTGGAAGGAAAAAAAAAAATATAATAATAAAAGACTTATTTTTTTGGCTTTGAAATTATTTCTTGCCGTACCCTTTGCTTGTCATTTTTATATGATTGACATTTATGACGTCATAAGTACTGTTCTTCTTCGTTATTATTATTCTTCTTTGAATTTTCTTCCAGAGTTACTGGATGCGTGGTTTAAGCTCTGCTGAATTATAATTTTGACTTAATGCTGTAGGAAATGGATATGTGCTTTTAGATAATTTTTCAGTAAAGTATTTAACTTGGAGTGAGAATTTTACTCCAAATCGAAGAACTAATGGAGGAAAAGCCGTTCCCTGCGTGGTCCTGGTCTGTTGAGCAGTGCTTGAAAGAGTACAATGTTAAATTAGATAAGGGTCTGAGCTCTTATGAGGTTGAGAAGCGCCGTGAGAAATATGGCTGGAATGAGCTTGCCAAAGAGAAGGGAAAGCCCTTATGGCGGTTAGTATTAGAGCAATTTGATGATATGCTTGTAAAAATTCTTCTAGTTGCAGCCTTCATATCATTCATTCTAGCTTACATGCACGGAAATGAATCTGGGGACTCTGGGTTTGAAGCTTATGTGGAACCATTTGTGATTGTCTTAATTCTAATACTCAATGCTATTGTTGGAGTTTGGCAAGAGAGTAATGCTGAAAAAGCACTGGAAGCCCTTAAAGAGATGCAATGTGAATCTGGAAAGGTTTTAAGGGATGGCTATGTTGTGCCAGATTTGCCTGCACGGGAGCTTGTTCCTGGTGATATTGTGGAATTGAGAGTCGGAGACAAAGTCCCTGCTGACATGAGGGTTGCAATTTTGAAAACCTCGACTTTGAGGGTCGAGCAGAGCTCATTGACTGGAGAGGCGAATCCTGTTTTGAAGGGAACTGATCCTATATTTGTGGATGACTGTGAGTTGCAGGCTAAAGAAAACATGGTCTTTGCGGGCACCACAGTGGTTAATGGAAGTTGTATTTGTATTGTAATTAGCACTGGGATGAACACCGAGATTGGAAAAATACAAAAGCAAATACATGAGGCTTCTCTGGAAGAGAGTGATACCCCTTTGAAGAAGAAGCTAGATGAATTTGGTAGTAGGCTTACTACTGCAATTGGGCTTATCTGTCTTGTTGTGTGGATTATAAACTACAAAAATTTCATCAGCTGGGAACTTTCTGATGGATGGCCTACTAATGTTCAGTTTTCCTTTGAGAGATGCACATACTATTTTAAGATAGCTGTTGCGCTCGCAGTTGCTGCAATTCCAGAAGGCCTTCCCGCTGTAATCACAACCTGCTTAGCTCTAGGTACAAGGAAAATGGCACAAAAGAATGCAATTGTGCGCAAGCTTCCTAGTGTAGAAACCTTAGGTTGCACAACTGTGATTTGTTCAGACAAAACTGGGACTTTGACAACAAATCAGATGTCTGTGACAGAATTCTTCACCCTGGGAGGGAAAACCACTGCATCTCGAATAATTCGTGTTGAAGGCACAACTTATGATCCTAAGGATGGGGGAATTGTTGATTGGACTTGCTACAATATGGATCCTAACTTGCAAGCCCTAGCAGAAATATGTGCTGTTTGCAATGATGCTGGGATCTATTTTGATGGAAACCTCTTCCGAGCAACAGGTTTGCCCACTGAGGCAGCTCTTAAGGTTTTGGTTGAGAAGATGGGAGTTCCAGATGTTAAGGCAAGGAACAAAATTCGTGAATCACAGCTAGCTGCAAACTATTTAATTGACCGCAACACGGTGAAATTAAGTGAGTAGAATCTTGCTTTATATATTTGATCCGAGTTTTTTTTGAGTGCGAGCAAGAATTTTAAATCCTAGTCAATTTTGCCAAGTTCAGGTTGTTGTGAATGGTGGACAAAAAGATCAAAACGGGTTGCTACATTGGAGTTTGATCGCATTCGAAAGTCAATGAGTGTTATTACCCGGGAGCCAACTGGGCATAATCGACTTCTTGTTAAGGTTACTTTCATTTCATTTTTATATTTTTTCCGTCTAAACTACTGTTACTGAATGCCCTTCTTTCACAGTCATGTTTATGTTGCTCTGTGAGAAATGGCAGCATGTTTAGATGGTTGATTGCATATAGTGCGGTTCATGCAGGGTGCTGTTGAGAGTTTACTGGAACGTAGTTCACATGTTCAACTTGCTGATGGATCCCTCGTTCCAATAGATGAACCATGTAGGCAACTATTGCTTTTGAGACTCTTAGAGATGAGCTCAAAAGGGTTGCGCTGCTTGGGTTTGGCGTATAAGGATGACTTAGAAGACCTTGCAGATTATTATTCTGAAAGCCATCCTGCTCATAAGAAGTTGCTAGACCCTGCAAGCTACTCCTCCATTGAAAGTGACTTAATTTTTGTAGGGATAGTTGGTTTAAGAGTAAGTGTACTTCTGGATCTTGCTAATCAACTTTCAAACTTTGTAATTTGAAATATTTAGCCTATAGGAAACTACTTTTTGTCTCTAACAAACTACTTGGGACAGGACCCTCCCCGTGATGAAGTTCACAGGGCAATCGAGGAATGTAGAGAAGCTGGTATTAAGGTTATGGTTATAACTGGAGATAATAAGTCCACGGCTGAGGCTATTTGTCAGGAAATTAAATTGTTTTCTCAAGGGGACGATCTTAGAGGGAGAAGTTTTACTGGTAAAGAGTTCATGGCTCTCTCCCCTTCACAACAAATCAATATATTGTCAAAACCTGGCGGGAAAGTTTTTTCTCGTGCTGAGCCTAGGCATAAACAAGAAATTGTTAGGATGCTAAAGGAAATGAGGGAGATTGTTGCAATGACTGGTGATGGTGTCAATGATGCACCTGCACTTAAACTTGCTGACATTGGAATTGCCATGGGCATCACAGGAACTGAGGTAATGCAGCCAGTCACTCCTTTGGATTATTCCAATGCATCTCATCCTTTTCTTGTTGAATACCATGAGTTAACTTCGGGCCATATGACTCCTAAATTTCTTTCAGAAATGCTGGTGAGTTTTAGTTGACTTTGTATGCATTATGTTCAGGTTGCGAAGGAAGCTTCAGATATGGTATTGGCAGATGATAATTTCAGTACTATTGTCTCAGCCATTGCGGAGGGTCGTGCCATTTATAATAACATGAAAGCTTTTATCAGGTCTTGCCTCTTATCCATCATCATTCCTCTTTTCTTTCAGTAGCTTACAAAAGGGCTCTTTTCACTTCCTCGATCTGCAGGTACATGATATCGTCAAACATTGGAGAAGTAATGTCCATATTCTTGACTGCTGCATTGGGGATACCCGAGTGTATGATACCTGTGCAACTTCTGTGGGTGAATTTGGTTACTGATGGCCCTCCTGCAACAGCTCTTGGTTTCAACCCTGCTGATCCTGACATTATGCGAAAACCACCAAGGAAAGCTGATGATGCTCTTGTAAACTCTTGGGTTCTTCTGCGTTATTTGGTTAGTTTGAATGCTACTTCTTTATATTTGAATTCATATTTACGCCTCAACTTGCTGTTTCATTGCAGAAAGTATTCTCAAGACATTCTTCGGTTTGTAAAAAGGCTATTAGAACATAAAAAAAATAGAGGAACAATATTAACACACTCATACTTTTAGAACACTATCAAAACAGAAGAATTTGATATTAGCAAATGCATAGATGATTGATGAACAAACATAGACACATGCATATCCTGTCAAATTGAATATGTTTTGCCACCGGTCACTGACATTCGGAATGGCAGGTAATTGGTTCGTATGTGGGAATTGCAACTGTTGGTGTCTTCATCTTGTGGTACACTCGGGCTTCTTTTGTGGGTATCAATCTTGTAAATGATGGACACACACTAGTTGAATTATCTCAGCTTCGTAATTGGCGGGAATGCTCCTCATGGGCAAACTTCACTGTGTCTCCATACACAGTTGGTCAGGGTCGACTGATCACTTTTTCAGACCCATGTGACTATTTTTCTGTTGGCAAAGTGAAGGCCATGACATTGTCACTTTCTGTTTTGGTTGCAATCGAGATGTTCAACTCTCTGAATGCACTTTCGGAAGATGGCAGCCTAGTCAAAATGCCACCTTGGAGGAACCCTTGGCTTTTGGTTGCTATGTCAGTGTCACTGGGACTCCACTGCCTCATACTCTATGTTCCCTTTTTGGCAGATGTATTTGGCGTTGTCCCTTTGAACCTGAATGAGTGGTTATTGGTCATTTTGATGTCAGCACCTGTTATACTGATTGATGAGGTTCTTAAATTAGTGGGACGGAAACGAAGGAGAGGAGAGAAGGAGAAGATGGCATGATTATAACCTCAGACGTCTTAATCTGCGTGGAAAGAGCTTCAACCCGGCCTCTATAGATTGAGGAATTCATACTGTTTGTTTATTATAATTCTTTGGACTATTTATGATTCTGTAGAACAAAAATTGTTTAGTAATAGAAGGAAATTTTAGTTGTATCTAATACAATGGAACATTAGAAATCACGTTCTACTCCTGTTCTCCAGCTATTAAGCCAAAACTATCTTCTTCTTCTGCGCCTGTTAAATACCTTCTTTTTTTTTTTTTTCCCAATAATAATTATGGCTTTGGTTGAATAATTCTTTCAAGTTTTCAAATTATTCTTTTACAATCAGTTTCTATAAGATCAGGATTTCCAGCTGAATTTTTTTGACGTTATAAATTTCTAAATCATTTAGGAAGATTATATTACATGACTTTTATCTAATCTAATGAGTGTATCAATTTAACTTGGTATTAGAAATCCATCAAAAAGTTAGTCTAAGAAATTAAATCAATCGTATACAGTATATTAAATTAATGGTATACAGCATATCAAACAGTGTCTTACATTTGAACGTTCTTAACAAACGAACGTTATGAATTTACAAGGATGATAATTTCAAAAAAATAAAAAATAAAAATTCCGATATTGAACGGCACTATTCAGTATGGCTTTTCCCATGTAATGGTTACAGACAGCACCGACCAAGACTAGAGCTTGATTTGGAGCACATATTTCGTATTGAGACCATACTAATTGATTCTTTGAGAATGGGCTGAAAGCCTGCACAAGAAGTAGAGGAAGTTAGACATGGCCATTTCAGAAAGAAGAGTGAACAACAAGGGAGTAACAAAGGCCAAAGAAAAATAAAGAAAAAAGAGCAGGCAGGAAATGATAAGAGAACAGAAAATTCAATTCGTATACCTCTGCTTAAAAGGCTCGGGGGTTCATCATGTCTGTTTTTGCCGTTTATCGTCAAAATGGTACAGCAACGGTACAAATGTAAACTCCAGACAGGCCTAGACCTAGTAATCAACAAAGCCAAAATTGCCGTTGCTTGTTTCTCAACTAATAGCTCTTGCTAAAAATGCATTTCTTCAAGTTCAGTAACCCAATAAGTTGGGTCTCTATAAAGTTTCATTCTTGTGTGAAATCCATCCAATAAAGCATATATTTCACCGCTTCTAGAATGCGATTTATCCTCCACAATGAACTTATGGATTTGTCCTCCCTCTTCAATGAAACTATACCCTGCTGCCTTTATAATTTTACCACCCTTCATCACCTTCCTTAGCCTTGAAACTCCGTCCCAATGTCCTGCTGATGCATATATGTTGGAAAGGATGACATAGTTTGCTGGATTCCATGGCTCAAGCTTGAAGAGCGGCTCAGCAGCTTTTTCAGCCAATTCAACGTTACAATGGAAACCGCAAGCCCCCAGAAGAGCACCCCATATAACGGAGTCTGGTTCCATTGGCAAGCCTTTTATCAGATCATAAGCCTCCTGCAGTTCTCCTGCACGTCCTAAGAGATCAACCATGCACCCATAGTGTTCTAACTTAGGAGCAATACCAAACTCTTTTTCCATCGATTTTAAGAGTTGTCTGCCTTTGACAACCATGCCTCCATGAGTACATGCTAAGATAAGTCCGACGAATGTGACATCATCAGGTGCAATTCCTACTCTCTGTTCTTAGACAGGAAACAAAATGCACATTAAGGAGGGTAACAATTCCCGATATCATCAAATATGAGAGATGATCAAAGTGATGACCGCTTACCAGCATTTCACCATAGAGATCAAAAGCCTCATTGTATCTGCCATGAACAGCCAAACCATTGATCATTGTATTCCAAGAGCACAAGTTTCGCTGTCTACTAATTTCATGAAACACCTGCCAAGCTAAATCAATTTTACCGCATCTCGCATACATTTCCAATATAGCGTTGTTCACATACAAATTCTTAAAGAAGCCATTTTTTCTTGCGTATTCTTCGATTCTCTCCCCAACCGCCAATGCTCCAAGATTGGCACAAGCTGGAAGAACACTAGAAATAGTGACTTCATTCGGCCTCACACGCGCCTCCTTCTCCATCTGCAAAAACATGGCTAAGGCTTTGGAGTATTGTCCATTCTGTGAGTACCCGGATATCATCGTCGTCCATGAAACGACATTCCTACAAGGCATCAATCCAAACAATTCTAACGCTCCCTCCAAATCCCCAGATTTGGCATAGCCAGAAATCATCGAATTCCAAGTGGGTATGTCTCTCACTCTCATTCCATCAAACTGTTGGCGTGCAAATCCCAACAGGCCCAGTTTACAATACATGTCCACCAAAGAAGTCAGAGCAAACACGTCCCACTCAAAGCCCGACTTGACGAAATGGGAGTGGATGGCTTGGCCGAGACGAAGGGAGGAAAGGGCGGCGCAAGCGCAGAACAAGAAAGTGAAAGAGTGTCGATTGGGGCTGAAGCCATGGAAGCACATTTGCTTGTAGAGGGACAAGCATTGATGGTGTTGGGCATGAGAAGAGTAGGCTTGAATGAGCTTGTTGTAGAGGAAGACAGTGGGTTTGGGAAGAAGGTTGAAAAGGGTATGGGCATATGGGATGTTTGGGATTTGAAGGAGCTTCAGAATGAGGGTCGGACCGTGGTCTATGCCGTTTCTAAGCGTATAAGCATGGATTTGCTTCAGTTGGTTCATCACACAGTCACAGATTAAACTATACGGGGCATGGACGACGACTCGCTTCGTTGGAAACCTTCCTTCCAAAATATCAAGTCTTTGACTGGCCCTTTGGAAATTGGAATGGAATTCAGTGAACTTCGTTTTATTTCAAGTATAATATCTCACATCATTATACCTAAAAAATATATCATTACAAACTTTCATAATTTTATATTTTACACACCCTTTTATGTCTCCCCAAAAATAAAGAAAAAAATCCTTGCTTAAGCCGTACGTAGATTAACTGGATCGACGCCAACATGAAATACTAGGCTCATTTTAGAACACTACTCGTTGTAATGGCAATAATTTCATATTTAACCGTCTCAAGTTCGATATAAAGTTGGAGACAATTTTCTGTTAAATCTTCGATCAAATATGCACACTCATTCCAACATACAATAAATAATTCTTCACTTAAATGTATTTTCAGCTTAAAAAGCCAACAAAATAAGATGAGAAATTTGCAGTGAAATTCGAAACTCTCTTTCCTCATATACAGATAAACAGCATCTAACATAGCAAAGAATAGAATTCTATAAAACAATGAGCTAATTTTTGCGAACCAGTCAACTAATGGAGCCTTACACTGATTTCTTCTTTTTCCATTATTTTCTTTTTCTTCCTTTACCAAAAAAATAAATCAAGCTGCAAATGTACAGACAGAATACAACATGTGGCATCTTTAATATGACCCACAATTAGTTTCTTACCTGTCCAATGACAGTATCTACAAAGGCAAAAGCACAAATCAAAATTAGGTCCCCTTTCGAATCTGTGATGCTGTTACTCCCAAATGAAGACAGATGAAAACTGCTTGCTAAGAATCAGACCATCCCAATATTAATAAGAAAATCAATCTAGATCCCTCTTTCATGTGAATGAGTATCCCTAGTCTTTCCCTAAAAATGCAAGGTTTCAATACCAGGAAACATCCGCCTTCGTGCATCTTTTTTTGTACTTTCTTTTCCACCATCAACTCCTCGATAATGAGATTGAAACCATGAAGGGTTTTTCAGAAATAGGAAGACTGATCATGAAGCACATTCAAATGAGCAAGTATTCTTGCTGCCAGAGATTTCACACTACCACTTCCTCGCTGAGTCAAGTCAACTAAAGGCATCTGAGCTGAAGCTCCATACATCTGTTTGAACTCCAGCAGCCGAAATATCCTTTCCAAGGCATTTAGTGCCTTTTCCTGCAGTGGAGGGTAAGGAGAACCAAGAAATCTTATAATAGATGGTATAGCATTTGCATTTGCAAGCACTTTACTACCGTTTTGGAGTTTCTCATCTTTAATTAAAGTTAATAGTGTATCTAAAGCAGCCTCACAAGCTAGAGGATCAGCCTCCCCAAGAATTCGTACTAGTGGGTGCACTGCATCAGCCTCTACAAGGCAAAATGATGAAACGACAGTGCAAATTCCTCCATGAACCAGGCATCCAATTTCTGGTGGAGCTGAAAAGCACCACATCCTTCTACGGTTTGGCATGGGTCTACTAAGTCCTGATGAAGACTCTGAAAAACGAGTAAGACATAAGGCAGCACGTTGCTTGGTCAATATGGTTCCAGTTTCTAGCAATTTTACCAATATGGGTATGAAGCCCACTTCAGCCGCACTCCTCTGCCATTCCAATTCTGTTGGAGCAGTGAAACGATGGATGGCTCCAACAGCATTCTCTACCAACCAATTATTACATGAACCATTCTGTCTGTTATTATGGAGAAAATTGAAGATGACTTGAAGTGCACCAGCATTCAAAAGCCACTGCGTAATCTGGTGAATTTCCGGAAGGTTGGAGATAATGCCCATTGCAGAAGCAATTTCTTCTTCATCATCAGAAGACCTCATGATCGCAAGTATAACCTCGATGAACTTTTGATCCACATTCTCCATGATGGTGGCTTCATCTCCCCCATCAACTAAGCAGCAAAATAGCTTTACAGCATTTGCTCGAACATTTGGGATATTATGCTCACAAAGTTTAACCAATATTGGCACAGCTGAACACTGCAGATATTGTTATACAGTTAATGTTCAATAAAATAGTACATAACATATGTTGATTAAATCTAGAGATCTAGAGGAACTTGTAAAAGGGGTTATCATGCTTAACGGAAGATTAGTTAAAATAGCATAACCTAATTATTAATATTTAAACAAAAGGAGGTAAAAGATTCTTAATTTCTCAAATTGTACTGGCACTTAGGTATTGGCTAAAATAATTTTGCTCAGCCTAAGCCATGAACATTCAGGATTGGGCTGGACAGCGCCTCATTCCTCCAGACTCCAGTTAGAATGTCCAACCAGATAATAAATTTTCATAACCCAGGCTAGATAGGAGTTCTTTGGCTAGACATTTGTTGTAAAATAATTAAAAGATTATACATTTTAGCCTTCAATAGGTACCCCCCACCCCTTTATTGTTGTTATGAAAGTAACTTCCTTTGAAATTCACCTAATTTATACCGCATTCACAATTTACTTGTCACTTTGTGTCAGCAGTAAATATTTCTACATCTCGCCCATAAAAATATGTACCTGTGTTAATTTCATCTTGATGTTGGTACTAGATTGGGATTGACACAAGGCGTGGAAGGTCTGGATAATGCTTTGTTGTACATTAGGCCCCGTCAAGTTAATTAGAGAGAAAAGCTTGAAAATATCTTCATCAGATTCCAAGAATATAATAGGAGTCTGGCCAGATTCTTGAGACACAGTTGAAACAGCTAGGTGCATAATTGTGGCCGCTACATGTTCACGAAAACTTGAGTAGGTTGAATTGTGATGGGAAAGAAGATCAATTAATGGACGGACTGCACCTTCTCTAATCATCTGTAGACCATTTTTTGGCAAGCTTGAGAGGTTTCGAAGAGCTCTAACAGCCACCTCTTTCATTTGAATTTGATCACATGAGACCATGTCAAGAAGAGGGCCCAGTACACCTCCTTCAAGCAAAGACTCCTTGTTATGGTCAGTCAACTCCATCTCTGCTAAATTTGTTGCCATGATCTTTTTGACGTCATCAGATCCTGCATAAAGAAATCAATTATGAAAAAGTTATTTCTTTATAATTTAAGAAGAATTCTTAGACCCATAATTAGAGCCAACATATACATTGAAAATCATATTGACAAGCCTAAACTTGAAATTGTCCGCGTACATAAACAAACAAAGTATGGCCTCTTTTCTTAGAAGGAGAAGAAGAAGAAGAAGCAAGCATGTTTCAGTTACTATATGGAAGAGGCTCCCTTTAGCATGACAAAAAAGTATGAAGGAATTTTAAACAAACCTGTAGAGAGACGTTGCAACAAATATGTAAAATAGTTGGCCTTTGCCATTTGTATGACATTCTGATCTGAGAATGACAAATTCTCCAATAGCTCCTGTGCATCTCTGGCAGCTTGATCATCATCACCATTGGACATGGTCACCAATAGTAGTATGCAACCTTGAACCTTCCCAATGTGGTCTTTTACAAAATCAGCTTTTGATAATTCCAATAACAACGCCACCGCTAACTTCCTTTCCTCAAGACGACGTCCAAGGGATCGAACAATCGATTCAATTGCATTCTCAATATTTATGATTCTTTCCTACAATATATATATATTTTTTAAATATTAGGGAAAAGATCTATGAAAATCATTTGCATTTCTAATCAAAATTAATCTTCATCAACACTTAAATTAAAAATTAAAAATTTTATTTAGAATACAATAATTTCTTTTGCCCAGAGAAACAAGTGTAGTTTTTAGTTAAATAGAAACATACCTTAGCATCATCACTGTCCTTGGACAAAATACAAAGGATGATAAGAACAGCTTTCCTTATATCACGACTTTTTGCACCAAGAAGTTGAATAAGAATGGGTATGTAGTTCTCCAATATGACCCATTCCCTGTGCAAGTCTCTTTGTTCACAAAGAGACTGTACCTCTCCCAAGTTTTTAAGCACTTCTTCCTCTTCTTCAGACTTGAGTTTTTCTTTCATGGAAGCAATCATAATCATGGTGTTTCTATCCTTCCATTCTTCTATCGATTGACGAAGAGTTTTGTTAGGTCGTAGAATTGATGTGTCTAAAGAGGTCATGGTTAGGGGACATAGTTTGTTGCCATCTGCAAACCACTTCTCTATGGCATTTCTCTCAAATGTCTGTCCTGAAGAAGTTTCCACAGGGTCTACCATAACATCCCTGGTGATTGGACAATAAAATGACTGGAGTGGTTCCAATAGATGACTGCCCAAGGACTTCCGCTTAGTGAAATACTTGATTTCCTTATCCTTTGAAGATGAAGCTGCATCAGACCTTTCTAACAAAGCAATTATCTGGTCCATCTGTATAGCTTCAGCTTGGTCTTTCCTCAGCCGAGCACTTTCTATCTCATTCTTGAATTCTTCAAATTCCTTCCTTATTGCCAACCTCTCGGTTGAGATTCCAACAGCCTCTGCTATAAGAACCACCAAATTATTGGCATAAGAACGGTCAACATTCCTTTCCTGTATTCCAGACTCAATTTTCTCCAAAATTTCTTCTTCCGCTGTTGCTGCCTTAAACTCAGCTCTTCTCATAGTGTCGCAAAGTTTTTCAATTTCTTCAACAATTCCAGAGGAAAGATCCAGTGAAGCCAAAGGAAGAAGGCTTAAAGCCCGACTGATCTCTCTTGTAGTGTCCTCAAGGTTCTTAACTATCATCCGGCAATTCATTAAGAGATACACTTTGTTTCTCTTGCTGCACTCTAACATCAATTGGTTAGCAGCTCTAATTTCTCGGTTGAGAATCTCAATAGCATTATTTAAGCTTTCAGAATGATCAAAATTTTTCTTTTTCAGCTCTCTTAAAACAGGGATTATCCTTTCTAAAAAAGCTGCAAGTTCCTTGAAACTATCCTTCTTGATCAGGACGTTGTTGACAGCAGCTAACATCTCAAAAATGACCTCTGTTGTTTGAGTCAGAGCTTCTGAAGCCGAAACTGATGAAGCACTAGAAACCACGTCTAATCCCATCTTAAAACCCAAGAAAGCTATGAAAAAACTATATTCCCTCTTCCCATTACACTGTATAAAACGACTAAAAATGGTAAAAGCTGGGCAGCGGGAAAACTGCCTGAACTTTCTGACAAATCAGTTTTTATACCCATATAATCTTCCAATCTTTTCCTTGAAAATGCCTGCCTGAAACTTCAATTTCAAATAGATCAGTTAGAACCTTTTCCTGAGTTTTACTTTTTCAAATCTATATAATTTAAATTGATAGATCAAAGCTTTCATGCTGTTCCTGGGACAGGGCAGAAGGAAAAAAGCAGCACATGAATTCTCTTTTAGTTCTTGGAAAAATTTTGGAGTTGCGAGTGGGAAAGGTTTCAATTTTATGAATCAAGCTTATTCCTCCTCAGTGAGCAGAAGGAGGTTTAGGCTATTTTGATTACAAAGAAATGGTAGTGACAATCTCGGCTGAGATTCAGCTGAGCCAAGAGGGCTACAATAGGGTGGGGATTGTGGAGCGACCTGAACAAACAGCTCAACTGAATACCTTGACACCCATTCTAGACACCAATAAGCTAGATGAGAAGAGAGACTTCAGAAAAACAGAATCTTTGCTCTCTACTCCATTGTTGCTCTCCTCCTAAGCTTTCTTCGGCAACCATAGAGACTCAATATTTTGTTCATACATTTCCTCGTCAACCATAAAGAGCTTAATATAAGCATCCCACATAGATAATCCAATCAAATTCATGCACTAGAATTGAAACAAAATTGAGGGCAACGGATATATTGTAAAACACAGTCCTAAACTCAATAAAAGAAACCAATTAAAAAAAATAAATCGGTTTTTTATAACTTTTTTCTTCAACTTGTTCAAATTGCTATTCGAAAGCGTCCCATTAAACATTTTAAGCATAATTAAAACATCCAACAAGGTAAAGATCCACATAGTCAACAACAAAGTCTTCGCTGATTCCATGAGAAAGAGCAAGATACTGACCTGAAAAATAGCTAAAGCCCTTCAAAGTTCATTGCGCCACCACTTCTTTCCCAGAGAAATTTCAGGGAAAAGGTACCGAGATTTTCTGTGAAAGTAGTGAATCGAGTCCGTGGAAAGAAACGCCAGCAGTCGCTGGTTCTGAGAATAATAAGTGCGAAAATGAAAAAATATATATATAAAAAAAAATTAAAAAAATAAATAAAATTTCCTTTTAATTTTGTTTCCCTTATATTTTTGTTGTCCCCTGAAAAGTTGGTATATATTTAGTATTTGGAGCACGTTGTCTCCAACTGGACCAAAAGCTCTCTCCTTCTCTCTCTAGGCCAGTCTTGACCCTATTTTGGTTGAAAGGTTTTCTCTCATGAAAAAATCAAGTTTTTTGACGAGTCTTCTGCATTGACCTTGTGAAGTTGTAGATTCTTGTTAAGTTATTATCAATGAAATTGAAGATCTTATTATTAACAAAAATAAAACAAAAACATATATATATATATATATAATAAGCTAACTACTAACTATATTTACTTTTCACCGTGACGTAAAAAGCATTCAAATTTTTTTTTTTTTTCTGTAAAGAAATATTTTCTAGGAACCTTGAATCTGTTAGCTAGAATTAGCTTTTTCTCTGGAAAATAAAAAATAAGAAGAAAGAAAAAAGAGACGAGAAAGAAAGTAAAAAGCTTTAAACTTTGTTGGAACTCTTTTGGCTTCTTGAATGGGTAATCTAGTTCAGAATGTTGGAGAATGAGAATGTTAAATATTGATCATAGTCAATTATAGAAGCAAAGACAATGAACCTATAAATATTGATCATAGTCAATTATAAAAACAACGAATCTATAAATATTGATCTTAATCAATTATAAAAAAATGAATCTATAAATATTGATCATAGTCAATTATTTGAAGGTTAGTTTCCAACAAAAGACTTGGAAATGCCATGAGAGAAACCGACAGGGCAGATTGGAAGAGGCTAGTAACAACTTCGGATTTATTTATTTATTTATTTTTTCGGTTAATAAGAAGTAAGGACGTCTTGCTTGATCATGGCACTGGTAGACTTTTACCATGGAAATTTCAGAGATAAGAGTAAAGTTGACATGTTTCTTTATACTAAGCCTATTGCATTAAAAAGAAAATTTGGAATTGTCTTTATTATTATTATTATTATTATTATTTTTGTAAGAAAAAATTTGAAGATACTAAAATTTGAATGATTTTAATCGCCAGAAGTAAACATTTAGGACTTTTGTTCTTTTCTCTATAAGTTGCGTGTGACAGCTAAGAATACTCATGAAGAGCTGTATGAATGACGCTCAAAGCAAACGACAGCATGAAAGAGGTCCTCCTCTTTAATAACTTTTATGAAATTTGGCTCCTTCTTTTGACTGATAACATTTAAATACTGTCTCGGCTGTAATATTGTGTTTTGACTTTTTTGGCAAATAAATAATAAAGGGAAAACCTAGTGTTTGATATTTACCAACTTATTAGTTTTGGACAAACTTCACTTTCTAGTTAAAAATGAAATCGAAATATATATATATATATATATGACAAATGTCATTACCTTATCTTTTAGCCTTTAGTCAGAACTAGTCTGATTGTGTATATATATATATATATATATAGGACAATGCAGTGACATCCAACACATGGCGGCCGGCAAAACATCTTTTACAGGTATTTATTTTAGTTATGGAAATTGATAAAAATTAGATTACAGTTACTCAGACGCTAAAGCATGTTATTTGTCGTTTAGACAGAATAAGTTCTTCATAACACGCTATTTGTCGTAGAAGCGTCATTTGTGAGACGCAGAAGTCCATAAATCATAACAAAATCCCCATTGCCTTCCTAGAACCATATTTTTTATGTCGTTTTCAATAATAAATTACAAAGCAGGTGTTTTAGCAGCAAGTAAAGGGTTGCTAATATATATATTGGATAAGTTTTCTTTTGTAAGGGAAAAAAAAAAAAAAATTTAAGAACATTGAACTTGCTTTTTGTAGGCTTATAACTAGCTTGTATTTCATAGTTTTTACTCTTTTTTTTTTTTTCTTTGGTTCAAACAAAATCAACTCCAAAATTGAACCCTGCTCACAATGTTAGCTTCACTTCGTAATCTTTCAATTTGGCTAAACCTTATAAGTATATTTGGGGGTTCTGTTTTTGTTAATTTCGAACCAGACAATGCTCATTAGATTGCAGCCTAATAAATGCTAATTAACGGCAAAGAACGAGTTATTTTAGTTATTTATAAAAGAACGAGTTCTTTTGCTTTTTCTGGTTTAGATAGAAATTTACATCTCCCATCTCTTACGGTTGAAGAATAGTAAAGCAAACTACTAAGAAAATATTATGTTATCATGTTATGTCTATGCTTAATGTGTCCCATAAGTACAAAGTTTTAGGTACCTTGGATAAAGATTAGCTAGTTCTACCAACTGTTTAGCCTTTTTTCGTTTGGTCTATGAACCCAGTTATTTCTGTATATATAGATGACTAGTGATACATTATTTCATGCACCAAATTACAGAGGTTAAAAAAACCCAACACATTCTTTACCTTCATCTTCACCTACAGAACCTGCCTACCCTGTTTCAGCAGCCTCAATTTTGCAAAACCACATGGAATCAATTTGAGCTTGGAACTGCTTATTCTTGTTTACGATTACTGCAATTTCAATTTCTAATTTCAATATTAATTTTACATTCCAAGTATTTGGCTACTTTTCTGCAACAGCCATATTACAATTATTTTAGGATTCACCCAACTTGACAGTAATCATCATCAACAGCTAGAACAAATTTCATAATAGAAAGCCAAAGCTAGAAGCTTTTTAACACCTTAGAATCACTACGAATCCAAATTGTTCTTTTATTTTGTTCGTACAAAGGATTGCAAACATTTTTAACATCGTTACTGGTTTTTCATACAGCATAGGAAAGCGAGTTCTCATGAACTAAATTCCTTACCTTCACCTTGACAGCCCCAGTCAAACTTTGCACACTCATAGCAATCTTAGATAGCTGATCTTCCTTCATCTTCTTTGCTGAAGAAACCAGTACAACTTTAGTCCCTGAAAGCTCATCATAAATCCTCTCGAATTCCTCCAAAACTTCCTCGATCAAACTAGCCTTATTCTTCCTCACCAACATCTTCACCAAACTCACCAAATGCTTATGAAACATTCCCTTATAATTGGCCACCTCATCAATCATCACCAATCCCTTTTGTTTCTCACCCACAAGTGGGTCAGTCAAGACTGCTTGAACCTGCTTGTTCCGGAGCAATTTCAACAGCCTCTGAACATCCTTTTCAACTGGGTCGATGGAACCGTTGCTCTGAGCTATGCCTAGAAGTGCTGCAGCATAACCACTGGCGGGTTTCTGGTGAAGGGTTGGAGAGGATGATGACGACGATGAAGTGAAAGATAAGGTTGGAGATGGGGATAAGAATATGGGAGTGAAAGTTTTTGGAGAGAAAGAGGTGGTCTTGTTGGAGATTAAGTTAGATTTGGATGCAGAGTAGGGAAGGATTGATGTGGAAGAGGTAGTCTTGAAATGGTAGAGCTCGCGAGAAGTTGAATTGCGGCCATGAACTTTGAGTGCAGAAACAGAACCTGACAAAGTATCCATGGACGGAGAGCAAGAGGAAGGGGGGGCCAAAAGAGAATTTTTAATTGTGCTTTTTAAAAAAAAGCTTTTATTATTTTGGCTTTTTGTGTTGGGAGATAGTGGATAGGCTTTAGCCACTTGAAAATCTTTTAAAAAAACACAATTTTTTTGGGTTGAAAATGGGTGGTATACAAGCAGATTTATGGAAATGTGCCATTCAAGTAATAAACTAGCTATTCTCACATTTTATCTGAATTAATTATTACATTTCTTGTTTCGTGACAATTTTCAATCACATATGAATCTCCCAACACGGAAAAAGGACAAAATTCAAATCTATAGTCTTTATCTAAGAAGTTGACTAGGGCTTCTAGTTATTCATTTGTAATGAATATAAATTTTACTAGTCTATTAAATATTGTATAGAATTTATTATAACTTAAATCGTTTTTATTTTATTAGCTGAAAATATTGATATCGCTATCTAATTAAGTAGAGTAAAAGATAATGTAACCAAAGAGTCAAAAAAAAAAAAAAAAAAAAGTCTGACTAGCTTTGTACTAAGTTGGTTGGACGGCAGCTGACATATATACTTTCAACCAATTAAAGAGAAAACGGCTGTTTAAATTGACTAATTCAAGACGCATATACCACTCCACATTTTATTTTTCTGGATTTTTTTTTTTTTTTTTTAACTTTTGACAAAACAAAAATTCAAACACGAAACCTCAACTTGGATTATTACAGAGGGTGCTTCCTCCGATATTACTTGTTTTAATTTAGTATTAGTCAAATCCTCAATGATATATGGCCACGATCATTTTAAATATATGATCTTCAGGTGATCATCTTTATGCTGAGAAACGGCGACGAACATGTGCAAAGCAATGAACGATAAGTCGTTTGAGGAAATATAACCGAAATGAGAAACATTTGGGTTGGGAAATGGGTTGGTGATTCTTCTGGCCAAGAATGGGTTAGGACTAATAAATATGGTCTGGTTGGCAGGCCACAGCAGACCGTCGGATGTGGGCCTTAGTCATTGACTCTACATTGTACATTGGGTTTTTTCGAACATTACAATTCCAGAAAAATAGTAATTTTTTTTTTTTTTTTAAAATAGCCAACTTTTAGTATAACAGAACCAAAATATTCTTTGTATTTTTTTTTTTTGTCTATTTTTTCTACCGAAATGCAACTTTTTTTTAGTTTGTTGTTTTTGGTTTTTTTTTTTTCCTCCATTCCCTTTTCCTTTCGAAACAGAACTAGAGCATAAAAACAAAGCTAAGCTTTCCCTTTCCTTTTAGAAACACACCAGCGTCATTTTCACTTCAAGCAAAATTGTCCTCCCATTCGCCGGTGTCATAGAAAAACAAGTTTTTGGAAAATTGTTGTCCCTCCCCATGCCCATGCGATCGGATGTTGTTTGATTTTCATCTTTGAGCAGAGAGACAAGTTTCTGGAAAATCAAAATTAGCTTGCAAATTTCTATAGAAGGTCCACATTTTCATCAATTAGTTTGCCGAAGAAGAAAAATGGCGGAAAAATGACGGAAAATTGGCGAAAAACTGGCAGAAAATAGCAGAAAATTGGTAAAAAATTGGCGAAAATTTTGCGAAAACTGACAAATTGGAGGAAATTGGCGGAAGTTCATATTTTTCGCCAAATTTCCTCCGTTTTTATTGTTTTTCGCAATTTTTCAGTTTTACATAAAATTTCTCCCATTTTCAAACCATATGCCACCTAAGTATCTTTAAAATCACATATAACAGCTCATAAATTAATTTCTTGCATACCCATATTAAATAAAAAGCTTAAAAAACCCTAAACTAATAAAAAATACAAGAAAAAAGAGAAAGAGAAAAAACAAAAAAATACATATTTCCTTACTTTCATCTAATAAGAAAAAAGATAAAATTTTTACCTTAGTTTAGTTTGAGATATGAGAAAATACAAAAAAATGAGAGTGAGAGGCGATAAGATGCAAAAAGTGACCTTAGAGAAACCCCACGAACGGCTGTGTAGAGGAAGAAAGGAAAGGGTAAAAAAAAAAAACATTTTGCATAATTTTCAATTTTATCAATGGTATTTTTGTCTCAAGGTGGCTAGTTCTTTAAAAAAAAAATTTTTTTGCTATTTTTCTAAAATGGAGTTGTAAGGTAACTATTTATCGAAAAAACCCTTGTACATTCTTAGGAATGTCATGCAACCACGGCGGTCGGTGCAAAATAATTAATAGGGAAAACTTGAAAATGTTCATCCCTCAACTAAAATGAAAAACAAATGTCCACATTTTTCATTTTCAATAATTTGCTCTTATTTTTTTTTCTTATCCAAAGAATTATCTAAAATATTTTTACTATATCGCCTAAATAATCCATAAAGTTATATGTTTGAGTTGCAGATTTCATTATCTTTAATAATTTGTATTTGTAGTTTTATGAATTTCTTTTACTTTGATGATAATTTCTATTTTTATTTATAAATAGTTAGAAAAAATATAAAATATAGAAAAAAAAAATTATTTCAGTATGAGGCTAAAGACAACACGCTCCCATTTGAGAAAAAATCCTTACCATTGAATGGGATATGTAATTAGAGATGAAATATAAATAAAATTAAGTAAAATTATTATGTTCTTAACAATGAGGGGAGGGATTCCTTCCCTGATAGGGACAAGTAGTTTTACTTAAATTTGTAAATATTCCGCACCTTTTAAACGGAAGATATTCCTGTGCAAGAAAATACTTTTTGATTTTGTCTATACCCTGTGCTCAATTGCACACCATGTCCTGTGGTAACGGCTCAGTTCCCATTGAGGGTGAAATTATACCTGGCAATTCGGGTTGGTGGGTCGTGTTCGTGTCAACCCGTTTAATAATCGGGTCAAAAATGCTTAACCCGAACACGACCCATTTATTAATCGTGTCAGGTATCTAAAACACTAACCCGACCTGTTTATAAACAGGTCAACACGACACGACCCGTTTAACACGATTATTTTAACGGGTCGTGTTGATCTATTAACCCGTTAACCTGAAATTGACCTATTAACCCGAAAACTAACCTATTAACCCGTTAATCCAAAAATTAACCTATTAATTCGAAAATTTTTTTTATTTTTTTTTATTTTTATGTTTTTGTTTTATTAAAGATGTATTTTTTGTTTTTAAAAAATTAGTAATAGAAAATTATTTTTATAAAATTTTTAATTTATAATATTTTTTAGTTATTAAATATTATATTAGTGATAAAATATTAATTTAAAATTAAATTTAAATGGGTTGTAATAGGTATATAATCGTGTTAAACAGGTCAACCCGAAAATGACACGATTAATAAATAGGTCGTAACGGGTCAATTTCGAGTTAAACAGGTCAACCCGAAAATGACACGATTAATAATCGTGTTAAACGGGTTGACCCGATTATGATCCGAACCCATTTATAATAAACCCAAACCCATTTATTCCGTGTCGTTTTCGAATCGTGTCGCCGTGTCATGATCCAAATTGCCAGGTCTAGGTGAAATGTATTGTTTTCAACCTCTAGCTCACATTTTTTTTTTTTTCACTTTCTTTTTTCATATTTTATTCTAATCATTTACAAATAAAAATAAAAATTATTATCAAAGTAAATGAAATTTAGTAATATTGCTAATTAAATAGCTACACTCAATTAACAGATTTATAAATTTTAAAACTTACTAATTTTTAACTAAAAAATATTTTTTGATGCATATCTAAAATATATATATATTATATAAAACATCTTAGATATCAATAAAACTATAAATGTCGATTATGTTGTTAACTTTTTATAAGGTTCCACAATAATAGTGACTATAAAGTAAATATATTGTTATAGATTTATTTGAATAATATGATAAAGATATTTTAGATAACTTATTGGGTACAATGAGTAAAAGATGGATAGAATTATTGAAAATAAAAATATGGGTATTTTTCTTTGTTTTGGTTGAAGGATTGACATTTTTATGTTTTCTCCATAATTGTAACTGTAATGCAAACGGACAAAACAATTGATGTTTAGGGGCCTTCATGTAATTACATTTCACTCCGTATTCGATCCTCTTGCCATAATGCATGAGATTGTGGACCTACCATATCGTAAAAATATTATTTCATATATATATATATATATATATATATTTTTTTAATTAGAGGGGTTAGAAAAACATCAAAACGAAAATTAATTTCTATGATGAAATATTGATTATCTCATCAAAAATTCGAAATTATTGGTTTTGGTATATTTGTTGATCCTTAGTTGGGTACATCTGAATGGTTCAGAAAGACTTCTGTACTTTACACATCATTAATTTGAAAGGAAAAAGAAAACATGAACGATTAAACTTCGAACCTACCCAACCGCTGGCTTGAATTGACGAACAACGCCACTTCATTTATTAATTAATTGGGGATTTTAGGAATTAGGAATATTAATAAGTTCATTCACAATAAAGGAACTACTATTAATCTTCTTCTTTTTTTTTTCACTTTTAATGATGAAATCAACTTTATAAAAACACATTCTCTAATCGATAATAATCGTAAAAACAACATAGCTGATCAGTCAATCATAAAAGACCAATTTCTGGAGATGATTCCGTGGATTGCGCTGCCAAAGACTTAAAAGATTTGCTTTTCTGACCATCTTAACTGCACACTAATCCCTGTTCTAATCCCACTATCCAAATTTTAATGGCTTTTTCACAGACAGTGTTAGGCAGTTGGGCCCAAAATGATGCACATATAACCAGTTTTGCTGATATCAATAAATAATGCACGGCACACATCCACTACAAGGAAAAAGCTTTAAAGTTGGGACAATGACTGGACCTTATTTCTTTACTCGGTCTTCTTTTTTTCCACTAGCGTTCAAAAACCCAATCTTCCTTTTTTCTTTCTTTCTTTTTACTTGCTCCCGCTGAACTACTATTACAAACAACTTCGAAAGACCAAGTTTGCTCTATTCTAATTTCATTAGAGAAATAAAAAGAGTTTGATAGTGGTACTGTTGCTCTTGTCGGTGAATTGGGTTTGTGACCAAAAAAAGAAAAAAAAAAAAAAAGAAGAAAAAAATGAATCAGGAAATGAATGGGATTGAGACTGAGAGTAATGGGCATGAGAAAATAGACCATGTGTACAAGGTGGTGGTGATCGGAGACTCTGCGGTTGGGAAGACTCAGATACTTTCTAGGTTTGCTAAGAATGAATTCTGCTTAGATTCCAAGTCCACCATTGGGGTTGAGTTCCAGACAAGGACTGTCACCATTAAAGGCAAAGTCATCAAGGCTCAGATCTGGGATACTGCTGGCCAAGAAAGGTACTTCATCTCTCTGTTTTCATATATTTTATTCTTCAATTTGGTTATTCTGATCGAAATACAGAGATAATGTAGCTTTTTATTCACATGGTAAATAGCTTTTGAACTGAGAGTTTTATTATCATTCATTTTTTTTTTTAAACTATCATTCATAAACTTTAAAAAAATATATATGTATATCATGATCTAAATGTTCTATACTTACACAGAGTAGCTACTGATGCTCAATCAGATATCTTTTGGAAGGGTAGTAATTTGGAAAATACAGGGAAAGGGATGAAATTATTAACTATTTAAAGTTTCATCAATTTTATTATTATTATTTTTTGATGAATTTTTTTTTTTAATTTTTAATTGTTTTACTGTGTATGTAATGTAATAGATATCGAGCTGTAACAAGTGCATACTATAGAGGGGCATTAGGAGCAATGCTGGTGTACGACATAACGAAGAGACAGACGTTTGATCATGTGGCTAGATGGGTGGAGGAACTCCGGGCCCACGCGGACAACTCCATCGTGATCATGCTGATCGGGAACAAAGCTGATCTGGTGGATTTAAGGGCTGTGCCCACTGAAGACGCATTGGAGTTCGCAGAGGATCAGGGCTTATTCTTCTCGGAGACGTCAGCTCTCAACGGAGACAATGTGGATACTGCATTCTTCAAGATATTAGAGGAAATATATGGTGTGGTTTCCAAGAAGTCACTGGAAACAGTTGGGAATGGAAAAACCAACGGCGCTGATGCTTCGATGCTCAAAGGATCAAAGATCGACGTTATTTCTGGGACTGATTTGGAAATCAGTGAGATGAAGAAACTATCTGCTTGCTCATGTTGATGCATATTTTAATCAAGAAGCAAAACATTTAAGACCATGCTTCGGTTTACTAAATTTGTTCTTTGCTTTTGGGTTTATATTTTTAGAAGTGAGAGAATGATCTTAATGGATCAGCCCGTTTATTGTTGTCTATTATAAGTCCACCGTCCACCACAGAATCATTTTATGCCCAAGAGAATGAATGTGACTATATATAGTGGTTTTCTATTAATTCAAATCTTCTGGGTAGCAAGCTATTCATGCTTTTGCCCAGCCACAACCATCTTGTTTTTTAGTCTTTTCTGGATGAATATTAGTCTATACCAACACAAAAAGATAAAGAATTCAATCAACATTAACTAATCGACTGGAAAAACAAGGCAAGAAAAACGAGGCCTAATGTAGTGGGTGTATATGCATGCAAATGAAGCACAGAATCTTCTTGAATTTCTTGGGATTGGGTGTGAGAGTATAAAGGAGTGGATCGATGCCTCAGATTCGAGGGAGTGCATTAGGTAGAGAAAGATATTGAAGCATCGCCATCAGACATCTTTATTATCAACTTCTCTTGCTCCTACCTTTTTGTTTGTTTCTGCCGATAAAAGCTTTGAGTTCATTGGACCATCCTTTCTTTACTTTCCCGAAACTGGAGCTTATACGATTTTAGATATTATTGGCATTAGTGACAATTAAGGAACTAATAAACAACCTCAACGATATAATATTGTCTCCTGCAATTTATTTTAAAAATAGATGCTTCTATTTTAATTCCCTATCATAATTATAATAAACCCCCCTATGTTTTAGGTACTCATTACGCAGTGTATTCCACCTACTACGGTTTGAAATAATCGACTTCCATTAGCCAAAATCGGGATCAATAGAAATATGCAACAAATTAACATTTGAATAATTAGATCCAAGTTTTTGCTTCATATTATTATCTGGACAGCAAATTACAAGCTTTATGACATTTTCCAAAAGTTTATATGTATATCTATATATATAATGACACTTACCTGGGATCAACTTTATTGTTAGTTTTTTGGTTGATATGTAGCATATATCTTGGATCATGGATTTTGGTAAAATTTTACAAATGTGATGACATGGGACATGTCAAGGATGGAACGAAGGACTGGCATATAATACTAGTTGCTATCTCGGCATTATGCTCCATGACCAATTCATCATCCATGTTGATCAGAAGGCATAGCGACTTTTAATTGATGATAACAGAGCCAGCTGGCCTGACTCTGAAATCTGAACATTGCCCCATAATTGCACTTTTTCTGTACCCCCTCAATTTAATGTATTTCTTTAATTGCAGGCTACGATAACAGTGGCGTGCCATTATCATAATTAATACTTATATTAAAATATGTTAATAATATTATATGATATAATGAATTGAAAACTCAGTGCATACGTATATATATATATATATATATATTTTTTTTATCATTTTGGATCACTGTTTCATCCAGAATTAAAAGCTTAAAAAACAAAAAGTAAGTGTTCTTATTAAAATTAATACATTAATGCAGAATATAATATTTGGCAATGTAATTTTTCCATATAATATATTGCAAAAGCTCATAATGATGAATGAGCGGCGGGCTTTAAATGTTACCAAATAGAATAAGAGCCACTTGGTGTGATAGTTGCAGGCCGACTGGCGATTGATTGAACAATTAGCCGTTGCCGTTTATTTGTTTACATGAAAGTTGCTTAGGCTGTCAGTTTGCCCCGTGCCAAGATCAATTGGGCCAGCCTTCACTCATCAATACTCAATTGGGCTGCAGTTGAGGCCATACATACGAATGAATTATTTCTTTTTATTATTTTTAAATATATTAAGAACAAAAAAAAAAAAATTCGACGGCCAAGATATGAAGCACATTCCGATTCTGGACCTTTCTTTGTATGCTAAAATGAATAAGAAAAAGCAAATTAAAGGAAATAAAGAAATGAGTAGGAAAGAACTTGATTGAACGGGTAATCACCACCTCACAAACAATAATTTAAGAAATTCCCCCCCCCCCAACAACCAAACAGGTCATTGTCTGTTAGTTTTTTTTTTTTTTTTTGGTGACTAGGTCATTGTCTATGAATTTCAAAATTAATTGTGGAAGGGAAAAAAAAAAAAAGAAGATCCCAACAACAGTTTAAAAGGAAAGCAGCAACTCCATTAATAAATTAACCATAATAATATTGACGCATGTGCCAAATGGTAGGCCACAACCCTTTTTAATTTTGCTTTTTTTTCATTTTATTTTTGGATTTCGCATAATAAAATAAATAAATGAGAAAAAGAGGAGGGGGGTGTGTCATGGACAAAGCGATGGAGTTTTAGGAAGAAGAGGCAACACATGATGAGCAATGATGAGAAGAGGGAAATGTAGGGCATCATCCTCTACGTTCTGCAAGTAAAAAACTGCAAGAACTGACTATCAGACTCGCAACAAGAAAACGAATATCGATCATTGCTTCTAAAGCCTCATACTTTGCAACAGAACAAACTCAATTTCATTATCATTCCTTACAACTGTCATTTCTTCATTCCTTACAACTGTCATTTCTTTCTCATTGATAGTTAGTAAAGCCTCACTTGCAACTTTGCAATGATGCCAACTCTCTTCTTTCCCCTTCTTTTCACTTCCCCATCATCATTCATATCTTTTCTCATACCTGATTCTCAAAAGCAGAATATCAATCACCTTTTAACTTTTCTTCTTCAGGCATTTGTTCTATCTTTTTTCTGTTTTTAACACTAATAGACCCAAAAAAATAAATAAATAAATAAAATTATAAAACAAAAGAGGAAGAAGAACAAAAGTGGGAATTCATATTCTAAAAAGGATTATCAACAAACTTACAGAAGCATCCGAGCAACGATTATCAAATGGTGGTAGTTGTATTAAAAGTTAAAAAAAAAAGGAAAAACTATGACGTATTTTTATGCTTATGAACAAAATAATCCTTTTGGCTTTTGACAAATAGAAATTTTGTTACATTTTTTACCCCTACATTTCTACCGATTAACCATCTTTCTGCTCCGTACTCTCATCGAACGATGGAGATTTTCTGGAGCTTTTCATCCTGAAGAATCCGTACAATTTACGCAAATCCTTTACCGTCTGAACACCTTCACTGCAAAAAACCCCACCCGGTTGGACATGGGCCGGTTCCTCTACGGACTTCCTCGACCCGTTCTCCATTATCCGCTTTCCCATCTTCCCCGTTCCCCTCCCATCACCGTCCGTTTGCAACGCCGTGATGACGGATTTGATAGCCCGGCTCGGCGAATTCCGGTTCGCAATCATCAGCTCGCTGATCTCCGCCGGACTCAAACTCGACCCGTTTTGGAAAATTTCTTCCACTTGCGGGAAAAGCTTGTGCTCCTTGAGACCCAGATAGCTGCTCGCTAAATTCTTAAACGCGATGAAATCGCAAAGCGGAAAATGGATATGAACGTCGATCCGACCCGGTCTCAAAATTGCTGGGTCAATTTTGTCCTTCCCAATCATCGTGAATACCATAACCCTCTCCTCCGCACAGCACGAGTTTAGAAGACCGTCCATGAAATTCAATACGCCAGATAAGCTCACGGCCGTGGATTTCTCGATCAAAAACCGGTCAAGATCCTCGATAACGATAACCGACTTGTTCGTTGTCTGCAACAATAGCATTTTCAGATCGGAATCGTCCATCATTTTGGAGAGATCGAGATCATAGACATCGTAGGAGAGGAAATTAGCCATGGCGGCGACGAAACTCGTTTTCCCGGTGCCGGAGGGACCGTACAGTAAATAGCTTCGTTTCCAAACACGGCCCAGTCTGTGATAATACTGTTTGGCCTTGAGAAAGGACTCGAGGTCGGATTTCACCTTGGCTTTGAGATCGGATTCCATGGCGATGGTTTCGAAGGTCGAAGGATGAGTGAAAGGGATTGATTTCCACCGACCTTTTCGATTGGTCTCGACGTTCATGAAAAGCTTCGGATCCCTTTTTCGCTGCTCAAGCTCATCGGCAACCGTATGGATATGTTGGAGATACGGCCTGAGAATTCTTCGTTTGTCAGATTTCCGAATCTTGAGCACCAAACATCTGCTGGTACTCTGTTGTTGGGCTTGGGCTTTATCTTCTTCGTTTATCCAAATTAATTTCGCTCCGAGAAAATAGTCTTGGACCTTCTGGTTGGGATTGAGTTTGAGGAGGATCTCGTTGGACTTCTTCCCGGTGATGAGGTTGGTTAAGTCGGAATCCTCGATGGAGGGCAAAGAATTAAGATAATCGGTGACTTTGTGAAATAGCTGATTCTCTTGCATGCTAATCTCGTTGAATTCAGGAACTCTGAAAGACTGATACACATGGAAACAATCCTCAAACGCTCGCCACCATTTCTTCACGATATATACCACCCCAGTTCTGTACAGAAGCAAACGAACCAACACCAACACAAAACCCAGTACAAGTAAAAGAAGAAATGGATTGGAAACAATCATTTTCTTCTTTTTTTGGGTTTTTTTGAATTTGGGTGTTCAATGAAATTGAATTGGAGCGAGCGAGAAAACCCAGTTGATAGAAAAGGGCACTGGGTGGTAGTCTAAATATTTATATATTAATTCTGTACAGAGTTTGAGACGAAAAGTTCAACTGGGATGGAACAGGAAAAGGAATCTCCTTCCCTCTCTGTGGAATTGGAAAGGAAATTCATGCTGCAAAGAATTAATAGGGAATTTTTAGGGATGAAAAAGAAACAGAAGAAAAGCGATGGAAGAAAGACCGAGATAGTTGGGAGACTGGAGCAACAAAAAAAGACGAATGAGGAAGAGAACACAAAAAAAAAAAATATATATATATATATATATATATATATCCTAATAATGTTAATGTGTTTCAACTTTGAAGACGTTGTGGGGAATTAGATTTCTTCTATAATTCCGTCATTTCTAGCTGCTTTCCAGCCAGGATAATAATCTTCATCGCTTTTATAATTACCTTGATAAAGTCACTTTGGATTTTCCATTCTCTCCATTATTTCTAATCCATGGCTCTACGCGTGGTAATATTTTTATATTCAGCTAAAAAACAAAAATATATATATATATAATTTTAAATTTTTATTTAGAAATTAAAATAATATTAATATGTAAATAAGATCTTTGGTCCCATTTGTTGATAAATACGAAGAGGTGCTCGTTTACCAAACGAAATTGCCATTTTGAATTTGATATTTGTGATTTTATACAATATTATTTGATTGGATGCGATGTCGTAGAGCTATGTGGTAGATAGGGAGTTCTTTCTGATAATCTCGTACCACTGGAAAAATAAATTAAATTAGACGATTAGTGCTTTGGTGGATTAGTTCTGTGTCTTCTGTCATAGATAAAAACATTTCTAATTAATAGGATAACATTTCTTTAATTAATAGGATAACATTTCTTTTTATAGCGTGTACTTGGTTAAAAATGATCCAAAGTTTTGTTTGATGAGTTGGTCTTTTAGGAGAAACATCTTTCTAATCTAATAGATGGTTTTGCAAGTAGTGCGTAATATTAATGTTTCTGCATAATGCGTTTTTCAGAAGTAAAATAAAAAAAGACAATAATAATAATAACCTTCCTACAAACTATTAGCCTCAAAGGAATATTGCTGCAATAATAATAAAATCTAAAAGGAATGTCCTGTGGTAGTTCTATAACTGTTTCAATGGTTGCAATTTTCGTTTCAACAAGAAGTTTGGAATCAAATAAAATCTAATATTTCTAAATAAAGAGGGACAATTAACTTATATTATATTAGCAGCTCATTGGACTAACGAGTGCACTGATAAATCCACATGGGGTAATTAATTAGTTATAATAATTCACCATCTTTTGGATCTTTGTGTGGGTTTATATTTTCCTCAAATCGATCAAACAAAAATCTTTAGTTTTAAAGTGTAGGCCAAGAAAGGAATATTATTAATATTTTTTTTTTTAAGGAGTTTACATTACACCCATGAGTTTTAACTTAATCTAGGATATAACTTTAGAGTATTTTGTAGTGTCAACTGATCTAGAGTTCTAAGTAGCAAATTCTCTTCCCCCTATTGGTAATTAAAATATATATATATATATATATAGAGCTTTAGTCATTCAAAAAATTAAATAAACATTAAAATGTAATTTATAAAATTAATTAAATAAACGTTAAAATGTAATTTATAAAATTAACTTTTGAAAGTAAAAGTGAACAATAAAAAACTCAAAATTAATAAATCAAAAGTCCATAATTTGACTAACGTAATTCCATATACAATTTCACAAATTTCTTTATATGTGCGTGTGTGTGTGTGTGTGTGTGTATATATATATATATATATATCGACGAATTATGAGATACATAATTTATAATTTAATTTCGTCTTGACTAAACTGACCGAAATTTTGCACTAGAGAGGGCGTGGCTCAAATTGAAGATGGAAGCATATTATTATATTAGTATAATGTCACAGATGAGATTCGGATATTCTTTTATATTAGTTGTAAAGATGACGTTGTTAACAATCCAAAAGTAATTTTAAACTAGCTAGCTACCACTAACTACTACTAATTAAATTTTCTTTTGGTGTCTCTGAATTTTTTTTTTTTACAGATGGAACGCGGAAACGACTTTAGCTTGATAGACCGAGCAAAATATTCCAGAACTTTGAGATATTCGTTAATCGTTATAGGTGTCAGATAACTGGCATAAAAACCGAGCCAATAAAACCCTATTTCAGATTTACACTCTAAGCTTTTCAAATATGAACAAGCAATTGGCAAACACATCTTTGAATTTGTCTAAAGCGCCCTTCTTTTGGTTGATTTTCTCTTTTTATGTGACACAATTATGACTTATTACATATTATTTTGTTTTTATTTGATTTGTTTTTACTTCCTCTAATTCTTTTTAAAGAATAACAAAAGTGTGTACGTAGATGTGTGGCCGGCTCCAAAGACGAATGTGCCCATTTATCATAAGAATTAACTAATGATAGCTTTAAAAAAGGTTGGGAACAAAGAAAAATAAAAGGTTCTACTTTTTGGCTTCCTTTAGGAGGTAGAAAAACAGATCATTAGGTAAAAATTTTGTGAAAGAAGAAAAGTCAAAAGATCGGCTTAAAACTATGCAAGGCAAATGTACCATTCAAAAAAATGAAAGTAAAATAGAAATTAAGGTTTTAAGCCAAGCAGAAGAAGATAAATAGAAGGAAAATCCTACATAAATTCCATTCTCCTTCGTTGCTACGGCACTTAATAATGTGCGTATTCTTTGTCCGATGGAGGAAAAAATTGTCAAACCTCATTTTTTCACTTTTTCCACGTAGTTTTTAGCTTTCTGAATTACTTGCTTGTTGTTATTCTTGGTGCTAATACAGACAGCACTTTAATTCATGCGTGATTGCTTAGCTCATCTCTCTAGGGCTCTCTATATGTTTATTATATATGTAGCCCTACTTCATGTATACATCTATTTCTATAATTTATTATTATTATTATTATTATTATTTTTTGTGAGTGCCTTTCGGAAAACTTTGGATTGGTTAATAATTTCATGAGAGATGAGATTGTAGCCACTGATAGTGGGTTAAACTGATGACCAGCAGCTCAAGACGTTTATGGCAATGGTGGTGTTCAAATCTGATTGACCAATTTGTGTTAGTTGATCATCAACTTAATAATGTTAACATTTTTGCCATTAGATTAGATTCTTTCACGTTAATTAGTACATCGAGTTGAGAAAGTGAGAAAAGAACTATTCTATATTGGATTAACTCCATTTTCCTTTAAAATTAAAAGTTTTGTATTTTCAATTTTCTTTTTCTAGTTTTCTATTAAAGCCATGCTGCATTGATTGGTAAATTCTATACAAAGCTAAATAACCTTGACAACGGGTTGTTTTTCGGGTAATTTGGAAGGTATTATATTACGAATAAAGTAAGTGATATTTATACGTAATAAATATGTATCAAGTTATCTAAGGAAAATTTTATGTCGGTACAGAACTTCTTCAGATTGAATATTTTCAAAAATTTTGTGATTGTAACAAGATACAGTTCGAATTTAAACAA
Source organism: Ziziphus jujuba (assembly GCF_031755915.1). Taxonomy (NCBI): domain Eukaryota; kingdom Viridiplantae; phylum Streptophyta; class Magnoliopsida; order Rosales; family Rhamnaceae; genus Ziziphus; species Ziziphus jujuba. Next base: position 2,840,688 of record NC_083385.1, on the reverse strand, counting down.
GAGCCTTCTTGAAATAGACTTTTGGTGGAAATAGGAGTTTAACAGAAAAAATTTCTTGTAGAATGAAGGATCTTCTTTTGAGGAATGAGAGAGAATTTTCTTTAAAAAAAAAATAAAAAATTAAATTTTACGAGCTAATCAATCTGAATCCTTGAGTATTATATGATAGCAGTCTGGTTATGTGTCTTATGGGCCTCTTTTAGGTCTCAGTCTCACCGATATGATTGGACAATATCAATTTAAATTTTCAACCTTTTTTTTTTTTTTTTTTTTTTGGTTGGACTGAAAGATTTTAAACCTTTTAATTAGAGATGTTTTTGGGAATATAAAACAGGGATGGAAATTTACTTTCATAATACTCAATTTGGATAAATAAGACATACACCCTAAAAAGCCGTCAACGTTTCTTTCATCTAAACCGCAAATTATTATTTACCAAAATAAAGAAAACCACAAACATTATTATTCACCTATAATAATTGTTTCATAGGTTGTATTTAAAAGAATTCATTATCTGTTTAAAAGGGTTCATTAAATACGGGTTACAAGGACGGAAGCCTCTTAGTCGGTTGGTATCTTCCTTTATGCTGAGAGTAAAATCTAAAAAAAATACAAAAAAAAAAAAAGTGACAATTTATGGTAGTTGTGGCTGCAAATCACCTAATATTTGCTACCAATTACGTACGGGACACCCAAAAAAAATAATAATAAAAATAAAAAATAAAAGACCAAAGAATCAAAACAATTGACCAATCCTTTCTGAGTGTGGTTAACGTGCAAATGTTAATACATACACGACAACGACAGGTAACATTGTATGAATGAAAAAAATTTGAAATTATATATTTATTATTATTATTATTATTATTATTTTGTGGGGGATATATATTTTTTTTGTGTGTGATTTTGTGGGGGTATATATAATATTATCTTTAACATCTTAGTCTTAAAAAAATAAAAAAATATCTCTGCAATCTTGGCATGTAATCATAATGGGAGGCCCGGAATGATAGGCCCAGTCCTTAAGAGATAATACCCAAGAATTCAGCCATGATACATAAGCCCAGTAAGTGGCCCAATCACCTTAGTTATGGGGTTGGAAGAGCCCATCTAACCCATAATGTTTTTGGAATGAATGACATAGAGAGAAGGAGAGAGCTAACTGGGGACAAAAGGATTCAAAAATTATTCAGTACTCCACGTGTACCAGCTGGCATGGGATTTGGTACACATAGCAAATAAAAGAAAGCCATTTGTATTATTAATCACGCATCATTTTACGGTGCTAAATCACCATCGTTATCAACTTTTTATTCTTCTTTTATTATTAATTCTCTTTTGGAAAAGGGCTCCCCCCCCCCCCTCTCTCTCTCTCTCCTATACTTGCCTAGATCTCTCCATCTCTATTAAACTCACGCTTTGCTCGATACCTCGAACCTTATTCAAAATTTATATTTATTTAGTGCAAAATAATTATTGATCAACAGGGAAAAAATTCCAAACCTAAACAAGATAATGGTCCAAATTATGTAACAACAAAAGACAAAGCTATAATTTCTAAACAAATCAACTTACTAACTGTTAAATTTTTGAAATTAATTTTTCTCATTTTTGCCATTAAATATTCATAAATTCAAGAAATTGAAGTACAAACTTATAATATATATTTCAGTAAGAAATCAAATAATTTTTTAGAAGAAAGGGGAGAAAGAAGAAAGAAAGAAATTGCATTCCAAAATCCAAAACAAAAGATAGGCTGTCGATATTTTCACTAAGTCACTGAGTTACTGTTGGTTGGCAAGTTCGAATTTCTAAGGGAAAAAACTTGGTGTTTGCAGTTCCAAAAGCAAAAAAAAGTGTTAGAAAACGTGTTTAGAACTGTTGATGTGGAGTCATAAATGTTGCTTAATTGAATGTTTCAAATAGTTCATGTTCTTTTGGTATTGGTTATTTTTTTTTTTTTTTGTTATTCATGTTTATGGTTATGGTGTAATCTTATAACCATAATTTTAATGGAAATTATTAATTAAGCTTTAAATTGTAATGTTTTTGATGTCAGAAAATATCAGTTTTTTTTGCTTCAATATAAGTTGCTCTCAGTTTCCATTTGCTTTTAATATAACATTTTTCTTTTCTTATTTAAAATTAACAACAAGGTGCACAAGTTGACCGTATTAGTCTAAAAGATATTAGATATTAGGTTTGGCAAATGCTAACAGGCAAGGAGGAAATATTCTGAGAAGGGAGGCTAGAGATGGCAGCATCTATCTTACTCCGATTGACCACAGCTATTGCATACCGGATACGGTAAGTCATCAGCGGTGGCGACTATCTAATGCTTAGATAATTTTGATTAATTGAATGTTCATTTGCTTAAATATAAATTACTGCAAATAGTCTGTGTTGTTATTTGCTGCAGCTTTTCTTAAAAGCAAATATATATGCCTAACTTTACGTTTTGAAATTGCTTGAGGCTGCACACCAAGACGAAAGATTAACATATGTATACACAAGAGTAAATTTTAATAGAATGATTTACGTTCATGTTGAAGAAGTAGACATGAGTGGTTTAACTATTTGTAAAAAACTCTTATTGATTTACGTAGTTTGCCTAAAAATAAATGGGTTATATTTAATCTGACATATGGTGGCTACCAGTTATATGACATTGACAGATATGTCCCAGGTTTCGATTTTATTACAAAACGAATTGGGGATTTCTAAGAAAGCAAAACAACAGCCACCACACGTGCATTTCGATCTGCAAGAATGGCAAACATCTCTATAATTTACGTCCAATCATAGTGGGCCTCGTGATTGAGAGGCCCATGCCTTACTAGATCATATTACAATTCGGCCCGTGATCAACAAACGCAGTAATAGGCCGAATTATTCCTTTTAGGCTGATTATGGTCCAAATCATTGCCTAATCTGGCGAGGCCCATCATTGATCGTAGTTGAATAAAACTTAAGGAGACGAGGTTCTGAACTTCCCGCGTGTCCCTTAGTTAGGTGGGAAGGAGGGACCCATATTTACATGCGAAAGCAGAGCACAGCGAACCAAAATTGATATGTAATCGCAGCTCCTTATCTTCTTCTACACCCCCGTCATCTCTGTCTGTCTGTTGTGTCTGTCTCTCTCTCTCTCTCTCTCTGTGCTCCACCATCTGAGCATGGCAACTCCGATCAGTCTTCTTAGATTGCCTTTTGTTCTACAAAAACCACACTCCTCCCTCTCAAATTCAAAGCCACAGATTCTGTCACCCCCACTTGTAAAACCAATTATACAAATGGGAGATTCCACTGACCCACACAAAATCTTTACTCAAACTGTACACCATTTAAAGTCAGCTTCTCTTCCCCTTACAGCCATTACATTACCTTTCTTTTTGGACCAAAAGGCAAGTACAAATAATGCAACCTTTTTTTTTTAATTTTCTAGACATTGAAAACAAATTGGGATCTTGCCTTTCTGTTCTTCTTCTTATTATTATTATTATTATTATTTGCCTTCACAACATTTGGAGATGAAGGATTATTATTATTATTATTATTATTGTTACTACTATTTTGTTTTTTAAGTTTAATGTTGTGATTGGACAGGATGCGTTTGCTGCTGGTGGGGAGTTTGGGATATTGGAGGGCAGGACATTTGCCCTCATTCACCCCCTTGTGATGGGTAGCCTGTTCTTCTACACTCTTTGGGCCGGGTATTTGGGCTGGCAATGGCGTCGAGTACGGACAATCCAGAATGAGATTAACGAGCTCAAGAAGCAAGTCAAGCCTACCCCTGTTACACCTGGAGGGGCGCCAGTTGAGGCACCTCCATCTCCCGTTCAACTCCAAATTCAGAAACTCACTGAGGTTAGAAAAGCTTTTCAACTTTGGAAAATCACTTTCAGTGGTTGTGAAATTGCAAATATGCCCCTGCTTCTATCATGATTGTCAAAAATTTTATTTTCATTTAGGCTAGCAAGTTCTTTTCTTTTACATTCTAAGATGTCCCATTTTCACTCGAATTAAAATTAAATTGTAATAAATACATATCATTTTATTTTATAATGTATATGACATTGCTTGCTGAGCGCTGGGTTCGATGGACGATTGATAGGTTGATAGTGGATTGTTGATATCTTTGATATAGTTACTCCAAGTGAGTAAGTACCTGATGGTAATGATTTTTCCAATTCAGGAAAGAAAGGAATTGGTGAAGGGGTCTTACAGGGATAGACACTTCAATGCAGGTTCATTACTGCTAGCACTTGGGGTGTTTGAGTCTGTAGGTGGAGCAATTAACACATGGTTTAGGACTGGAAAGCTATTCCCTGGACCCCATTTGTTTGCTGGAGCAGGTAAAGTTTGCCTAAACATCATTGGGTTCATTTAGCTGATCCAAAGTACCAGAAGCTGTATGAAAACTACTGAAGTGGATTAAGCTATATATGTGTCTTTTTTCTGTTTTCTTTTTTTCTCTAATGGATTAATAGGTTTTCAACTTAATCTTTTGAACAGCTATCACAGTGCTATGGGCAGCAGCAGCAGCACTTGTTCCATCAATGCAGAAAGGGAGTGAGACAGCTAGAAATCTTCACATTGCACTGAATGCATTAAATGTTCTGCTTTTCGTGTGGCAAATACCTACTGGAATTGACATTGTTTTCAAAGTGTTTGAATTCACCAAATGGCCTTGATTTTCAGATATTCTAAAAAGCCAGGTTCTGTTAAAACTTCATTGTTTTAGTCAGCCGTGCAGTTTCAATTTTTTGTTGTTTCTCCTTTCTTATTCCTGATGATCTTAACTACTTTATCCGATTCAGGGACGAAGAATTACTGTAAAGCATATAAGCCTAGTTCAGTTAATTGTATATGTCTAATTAAAGCATTTCATTTCTTGTTGTATGATACCGCAAAACACAAAAATACTTCATCCTCTTTTTCCAACAGCCATTTACTTATATTTGCCAATAGGGTATTTTACCAATTAACGTTATCAAATTTTGCTTTCCTTTCTTTAAACCATAGCTTGCTTTCCTTCCTAGAGACACCTGTTTTGGAACCCTGTTGATAACTCTTTTCAAATTCAATTTTCCTTTGCTCTTTAGCAGTCTTAATTTTGGTAATTCTGTGTCATGCATTGTATGCCAATATTTGAACAACTAAGCATCTTGCAGATACTATATAGAGGCAAACTCTAGCTAGAGAAATGGATGAAGATTCTTGGACTTTGTCGCATTTCTTCTAGACAGATGACCAAGGACAAGTAATGTTCACAAAGATATCAATAGCAATCAGTTTGTACCTTCCCTTAGACCAAAGGCAGGGATAAACCTTCCTTTTAAAAAATATTGCTGCTTTTGGAAGAAATGTCTGTCTGTGACCATATATTTCTAAAGCTTCAGTTGAACATTAATATAATGATATTCCAAACTTCATAAAAAGAAGTTCAACTGAAGCTCTCTCTCTCTCTCGTTTATTTATTTATTTATTTATTTTTTGCCAGAACACAACAAATAGAGTAGCTTATAGCATCTTTGAATGCTGCTTTGAATATCTCTTATAGACAAATAACCGTAAAAACTCATGCCTAGGTCTTTGTGATGTGGGGTGGCTAATACCAACTAATTTAAAAACAATAGAAAACATATAATACAATCATGTAGCTCCGTTTTTCTTTCCTTATGCCTGATCATTCTGGGAATTCGAAAAGTTAAATGATAGATTTTGGTCACCTAGACTCCCTGCGAACAGATTTAAGAAGACCATGATTGAATTGATAGTTTTTTCATATATCGGCAATATAGTCAGCAACGATCAGTCCCACATCAGATCACAAAATTTGCTTCTTTGCTTGCTTTTTTTGGCTCATAATAAAAAAGACCACCAGACCAAACCATTGTTGAAGTTCATTTTATGATGGCTGAGTATTGTTGCCTAGGCTATTAGACTACTACTTTTCCCCAAAACTTAAGCTTTGAGGAAATGGGTTACTTAAGCTTTTTAAGATATGGGTTTAATATGTATAGCAAGTTATTTCAACATAGGCTAGTTAGACATTGATTGAAATCTTTAGTCCATGAAATAATCAGGGGTTTGGACGGCGCTGATCAAGTGAGATCCTATTCCTCCATGGAATTGCTAAGAAAAAGAGAGAGATATTCGAGGGACCCACACGTCCAATTTGTTTTTGTGTTTCTCTTCCCTTTTCCAGCAATTTTCATTTGGAATCATTCATCATTGGGACATAGAATCTTTGTCAATTTGTTGGAGGGGCCTCATTCAGTAGGTGCCTAGTTATTAAAACACCCCTCGTTAGGTTTAATATTACTTATCCGTACTTTAGAAGAGGGGCAGTCCAATTGAATCCTTAAACCAGCAGGGACACAAAGGGGAAATATTGAAAAAGTAGTACAAAGCATCGCAAACTCAATAACATCAGCAAGCAAAGTCAGAAGGAAGAAACAGACAATAAACCCGCTCAAATCATCTCTCGATTGCTAGAATCTTTTCTTAACAGTCTCATTCATTCATTATTTTTGTGATTGTTAAGCTCATCGCACACAAATATAAGAATCTTCAACGGGTTCTATATTTTTATTGTCAGCCACTATTAACACAGCTTTTATATGCCTGCCAGCTCACCATCACCAAATATGCATGAATATATGGACGGCCACAGAGAACGCCTGCGCCGCAATCAGCACATTTTCACCGCCTTTGAATTTTACCAAGTTGCAACGCCAAAGCTAAGTGCATGTCATATTCAGTAATATGAAAAATTAACGCGTTCATAACTTAAAAAGGGTATCAAAATGGTATAGCAAAGTAAAAAATATGTGCTTAATTAGATTTTTTGTCTGAAAAAGTAATGTTATAATATTTTTTACCATATAGGTTGTTCATGAAAAGCAAAGAAGTTTCAGGTTCGAATCTGTTCAAAGAAATTTCAAACGGCAAAAGAGTACACAGGAGGAGGAGGAGGTTCACCCCACCCTCCCAACCCATGATGGGTTGAAAAGCAACCCTTCAAGGTGACTCTTATCTCCGATACCAAACTTCCTTTGTGAACTTTCATATAGCTATTGGTGCTCTATGAATCCGATGCTTTTCTTATTCCTCTTTTTGCTATTCTCCCTATTTCTTTCTTTCTTTCCTAGCATGTTTCTCATGGTTTTTCCTTTTTTTTATTTATTTTTTCTTTTCTTTTTACATGGTTTTACCATACCCACATAAACTTTAAAAACTATAAATAACAGCAAAGATCACACATATATTCATGTGGCCAATTCCTTTTAGTTCTCTTCGGGTTTTAGTCTTCCATTAATCTTATATTCCTCTTCCTCCCTTCAGTAACTCCTCCCCATTATGGCAGCACGTCCCTTGTTTCGTTTGGGGTCCATGTTCCGTGCTCCTCCGCCTCCGGCTCCCACACCAGCACCGGCACCGGCACCACCACCAGCACCTGCACCTGCTCCGTCACCTGCACCTGCACCTGCTGCACCTGCTCGGGCACCTGCACCTGAACCTGCGCAAGTGCCAGCGGCACCTGCTCCAACTCCCACTCCTGCTCCTGCACCAGCAACGGCACCGGCACCTACACCTGCTGCCCCTCTGGCTCGACCTGCATTTAGGCCGGTGGCTGCGCCTCCACCCACAGTCTCAGACCCCACTGCACCAGCAGGCCCAGCAGTAGCATTTCGGCCTTTTTTTACCGGCACTGCATCCGTTCCCTCATCTCCAGTGGCTCCTAGAGTCCCTGCTCCCACAGTCCAAAAACCACCATCTCCCACTGCCGTTTCTGTCACATCTTCTGTGCCTTCATCTCCCAAGCCCAAGGTTACTGGCCCTTCCTCTTCTGTGCCAACTTCCCCTGTTGCTAAAGCAGTGACAACAACCACTGCCTTCGCCATTACTGATACTAGAGACAAGCCAGCGGTTAAAACCCCACCTCCTTCCCCAAAGCCCAAACCCAGTGCTCCACCACCCTCTCCTTATACCCTGCCACCTGCCCAACTCAAGCCCACTGCAGAACCTGATTCCAGGGTTCCTGCAGAGGCCGAGAAAACCGTCACCATTGACAAGCCCAAGCAATTTCCCAGTGGCACCTCCCAGAGGGAATTCCGTGAGCATCAGACTTCTGGCATCTTCCACAGTGAGAGGCATGGGGTACCCAAGGAAGGGCAAGCAAGAGAGAAAGGTACTAATGGCAAAAAGTTAACAGAATATGAAGATGGCATGAAGATTATCACAATTGCAGGGGAAAACAGAGGTGCTTTCATGGAAGTAATCCAATCCCCAAACAAAAAGCAACCTGCAGGTGGTGAAAACTCAAGCTATCTCCACAAAAAAGGAACTCATGTAGTGAGGAAGAATGGCAGTGATGCGGAAACCAATAGCAGCACTAGCAGCGATGAAGGAAGCCCGAACCGCAAAGGGAAAGCAAAGCAGAAGGCACTGCCAATGAGTGCATTCATGAACAGCAATGTCCAAGGCATTAACAATTCCATCGTCTATAACAGTTCCTGCACCCACCATGATCCTGGGGTTCATCTCGCTCTCTCCAGGAAGCCTGCTGGTGGAGGATTCCATGTGAAGGAGTATACAAGCGAGCAGAGCTAAGACAAGTTGGACACACAGAAAGAGAATATGAAACAAAAAAAGCTGCGCACTTTAACTTTTGTGTTTCGAAATAGGATATTATTAATTATGAAAAAGAATAAAAACAGACCAAAAAAAAAAAAAAAAATGGGAGTGATGTGAGTGTTGTTAATGGGCAGTGGTTTCTGATTCTTCATGGTTAGCTTCCACTTTTATGGTGGAATGTCAGTGAAGATTGGCCATTGCCTTGTGATAATAACAAGGGCAATTGGCTTTTTTTATTGTTATTGAGAATGGTAGAATTTGAATATTACCAGCGGGTAAGAAAGTTGTTTGTGTAAAGGCCAATTGTCATATTTAATACACACTTAAAGAAAAATATTGGATACTGTCATTTCCTTATTTATCAGCCTTATTATTATTATTTAGAGTCTTAATAAATCAATCAATATACTGTTTTGGAATTGGATGCCATCTTATTTAATCATATTGGAATTTCTTGTCTTTGTCATTAGATCATAAATTTTGTTGAAACATAGTTTAAAAATTAACACAACAAAATATTTTAGATTGATTAAACTTATACGTTCAATTGGAATATGATATTTTGACACAAATTTTAAGAAAATTAAATAAGATTAATGTTATTATAATTATAATACTTTCCAATTTATGATTTGGTACAACTTTAACCAATGAATCTATTGTATAACAAAATCAAACAGTTATTTCTACCATATTCTTCATCATTTTCATTTGGGTAATGAAATTTTACTACCACAAAAGGGAATACCATTGGCTTGGACGACTGAGGATCCTAATTTCGACGTTTTGCTCTAAATGGGAAAGAAGAAAAAGAAAACAAAATAATAATAATTTCTAGTATTGAAAAACTGATACCTGCTCTTCCATTTTCTTGCTAATTTCTTGTGTTCTTGAACAAAGTTTGAAGCTTGAAGATACCGTAGAGAGAAGAGAATTGGGTTGGTTATATATAGCGGGTAAAGAAAGATGCGTATATTCTTGGAAATAGAACAATAATGTAATGCCATTTGTTAAGTAATTCGATGCCAACCTATTCATATGGGAATTTAATTCTAGTGTATATGCATTATACTTGCATTTTCTTCTTCTTCTTCTTCTTCTTTTTTTTGGTTTTTTTTCTTCCCAATTTTGGATTTGCATCGTAATTTTAACAAACGTACTGGGGCTTCGGCTTTTGGGGTTGGATGTTTTTGAGGATTGGCTTCTCATCTCCTGCTCCGTTGAGTCACAGACCCAGATTTGAGGCCTGTCGTGCCTTTTGCAATTTGGGCTTAGGTGTGAGCTAACTTTCCAGCCCATTGGCTCACTTTACGGACGGACCCGAGTACCCCCTGTTTTGCTGGCAGATATGAAATTACTGTTTTACTCCACTAATGATATTGTTAAACCTACAGCAGTGTCATCTTTTTCTTGAATTTTCTTAGAAATTATTATTATCAATTTTATTTTTCTATTTTTTTAGTAAATAAATTTATTTTTCGCAGAGCTGAAATAAGCCAAATAGGATACTGCTTTAAAACACCGTATTAGGCCTACACAGTGCACGCTAACAGTGGGTCTCTGCCTATGTGCTTTGTGAAGCCTTGCTTGTGGAATTTATTGATAGAAGATATCAGAAATCAATTTGATGGACCTTTATACTTCATTTATACTTCTCGTTTCAGAATATATATATATATATATATAAAGAAAAAAAAAATGGGGAAAGAGAATGGGGTTCTGCCAAATAATTTTCAGGTACAATGATGAGAGAATGATCTGCAAGTCTTTTTGACCTTTCATTCCGATTGTATAAGCTGGGCATATTAGTTGGCAGCCTATATTTATCTTCTCTTTTTAATAAAAAATTTAATAAGTTTTGAACCCCTTTTTTTTGTTCCCCCCTTAATTAAAGTGTGAAAAAGACTTTTCTTGATGCACTACTAGTGGCTAGTGGCTAGAGACTGTATATGCATAAAATGGATGCCCACGTTCTGTTTAAGCTTTCTCAATAAAGTAAAGGGTTTTAAGCATGGTTGAACATGGTGTTACAAATTGACAATGTGACTCTTCGAAATGGGGATTTCTTGGTATAGATTTTGTGGTTGGAAGCCAAAGACTAATAGAATATGGGACTAGAAAATATCACTTCACCCAAAAGAGCTTCTGGCTTTTCAAAACAACTTGTTCAACATTGTTTTTTCTATCTTGCCATATGTTGGTAAATGAGCTTAGCCAAGCATTAAGATTAATATTAAAAGCTAATAGGCCAACATACTATTTGATGAAATATCTAAGAGTTAGTGTAATTAACTCCTAAAAAAGAATCATTGTCAATCCACTGCTATTGTAATGCATTTTATATTATTGTTAAACGATGAATAAGTAAACTCAAAAAGAATTTGCAAATGCTCATTATCCTTTAACATTGTTTGTTTTTACTACGAAGAATAAAGTTGAGATATGCATGTAAAAACGACAATTTTTAAGGTGCAAATAAGATGGATATTGAAACAATAGCTAAAATACATGGTCATAAAAATTTTGAGAGTTCAGATTCCTTCATGTGAATGCATAGCCATCCTCCCACTAACATATCTTCTAAAGCTAGCTAGTGCCAGCCTAGCTATCTAATTTTAGCGAAAGGTTCTACAGGAAAATAACAAAGTTAATGAATTAGCAAGGCGCTGATTGATTGCTATACTTTAAAAAGGAAGTGGATTTTGAAGAGTTACATTTTTTCTTTCCCCAAGATAGCTTTAGATATGCTAAAATACGGTATATGTTATAATCAGCAAGGACCAAAAGATGTCCCACCCCCATATCTGAAAGATGAAATTGGATAGCTTTAAGAAGAACCTGAAGCAATTTTATTAGCTTTAAAGGCAGAACCAGAAGACCAAGAAAGGCTACAGTCCATTGCATGCTCACCATTCCAATTGGTTTTTTAGGCTTTTAGCCTTTGCTGCAACCTGACAATTTGCTAACTGTCAAAATAACAGTAAAATGAGTGTAAGTCATCTAATTCTTCTTTGTCTTTGTTTCCCTTTGGCTAGGCTCTTTTGGAAACCTGTTCCAGCTAAGCTTTCGTTTTCTTAGAACATTCTTTTTGTAAATGTCTGATTTGCCCTTGTAAGAGAACTTATTACTTTCCTGTGTGGCATGTAAAAGTAGTCCTTTTTACACCGACTCATGTATAGAATTTTATGGTGCCAGAAGCCTTTGACCGAGTTTCCTCCCATCTATCTCCAATAGTTAGGCAGGCTCATGAAGTAGAACTTTTGAATAGGAAAAGATAGGAGTTTTGAGTCCAATATAAAGGCAAAGCAAAGAGAATTTTCATGCCATGAAAGCAAGAAGGACATAATTATAGCAAGTTATAAGATGGTTGAAACAATGGGAAAGAAAAAAGCACCTGTACTCTCACCTGGATGTTATTTTGTTCAAAATGCAGTAGTCGTTCTGGTTGTGTGATATTTTTCTACATTGTATGCAAGGTCTTTTTTTATTTTATTTTATTTTTATTTTTATTTTTAACTTTTTCTCCATGTGGAATTGGCTTTTCGAGAATCTGTGTTCATTATTCGATAGAAAACGAAGGAAGAGTGCAGAGGGGAAAAAGAGGTAGAAGAAGAAGAAGAAAGAAGGAAATGAAGAGTGGCATGGTGCATTCTATGAGTCCCACCATCATAGAACTCTCACATGGGATGGGAAGGTTATAATTTATATTTAAATCCCACTACTCATACCACTACCAAAAGATGTTCTCTCTAATCCCTGTAATTTGAATTGCTGTAGCCAAACTACATGTAATTATCAAACAAAGCATTAAGTAGTTTGGCCACAGCAGTTTGTGGTAATTTAACTTGGATCATATGGTTGAAGAAAATTTGCGAGATACAGAGAGAAAACAGAGTACATAAATTACATCTTTAGACAACCTTCCATGGTGTTTTTTACTTTCCATTATTTTGAGGACCGATTAGGATAATTGGGATACATGAAAACTAATTAGCACATATTGGGTGGTCCCAGCGTACTATCATTTGTTGCTTTCACACATCATATAATTTATACTTTCTTTTGGAAGTCTGGACCTCAACCTTTTTCTCTTGCACCATAAACTATTAAATTTGTCCCTTCATTTTTCTTCTTCAATATTATTTATTCCAAAGTGAAAAAATGGATGGATATTTGATGCATGCGTTATCAACATTGACTTGTGGGCAGAGAATTAAAAAGTAGGGAGACGTGAAACAGAGAAATCTATAGTAGAAGGGAAATTGAAGCATTAGGTGGAAGAGAAAGACATGGCTAAATATGTCAATGAAAATAATTAGTAATGTTCAGTTTCTCGAATCCTCTACATCATGTAGGGATTTAACAGTTTTGAAATACCAAAAAGGAGTAAAACAAAGGGCAAAACGGTTTACCCTTTTAATTTTTCCAAAAAATAATGGGTATAATTGCTCTGGCTTCTTATAGAGATAAGTATTCATAATAGATATGATCATATACTCGAAGAATTAACCACCAAAACAAAAAGAGAAAAGAAGAAGAAAGGAAGAAATTAAGAAAAAGTTAAAAGAAAAGAAAAGGAAAGGGAAATAAAGAGAAATTAAGATGGATGCAAAATTGGAATTTCATGTGGGCAGGGGAGAAGAGCAGAGCATAAATAAGACTTAAGAGTATGCAGCAGAGGGGGGTGAGCATATCACTTCAAGAATTTCGGCATATCGAACATGCCAGACAGAGCCAACATCGTGGCTCGTCGAACATGCCATGCTCCCGTAAACATGGCTATGTATTAGGTCCCACCTACAGGGACACGTGTTTTCATCTGATTCTCCATCCCAGTTGGCCCCTTCTCCTTTTCACTCACTCTTCTTCTTCTTCTTCTTCATCTTCTTCTCTATACCAAACCCCCTCACTACCACTTGCTTTGACATATTTCTTTCGTACCGCCGTTTCTCTTTCCTGCTTGCTTTGTTGAGAAAACATGAAGGTTGGTTGTACAAGTGAACCATGCACATTATTACACAAACCTATTTTTGAAGACAAAATTAAATATATTTCTGCCTGACTGTTTAATTGATTATGTTAAGCATCTCTGTTCTGTTCATATGATCCAAATCTTTTCCTTGTTTATCACAGATCTTCAACTGGGTTCACAAGAGGTTCCATCATAGCGTCCTCAAGGGTTTGATTTTCCTAACTTGTGTTGATTTTTTTGCTTTTATTTTATTCTCATAGTATGCTTTTGTTTGTACATCAATAAGTTGATTTTGTATTTTTCTTTTCGAATAAGAAACACAACATTTTTAAGGTACATTTTCTACATATTTTATTTCTTTTGGCTAGATGACTTAGCTCAAAACGTGGAAAAGACTGAACTTGTTACGAGTGACAAGGACACGCAAGCATTGCTCAAACAAGTTGCACTTGTTGATGCGCTTGATGGTTGGAAGGATGGCATTTTGACAATCGGGACGTTCGGTTTTGATCCCTTAAAGCCATTCAACCAACAACCGAAAGAATATTTGGTTCTGGAAAGTGAAGAAGATGATGAAGAAAGCCGAGAGTACTTGCTTGATAGTAATGATGAAGATGGAGAAAATGATAATGTGGAGGATGAAGAAGTAAACCCTTTGATGTTTACGAGCCTGGGACACAGTTTTGAGGATGTTGGCCCGAACTTTGATGCTGATGTTCTTGAGAAACCTGATGATGTGTTACTGACCCTTGATGGAGTTCCTTTAGCTCCATATGTGGGGTCTGATCATCATCATGGACTTGGTATGGAACAGGAAATTTGCGCCGTTGATCAAAAGAAGAAGAAAGGTGAAAGAACAACGTTGGCTGACTTATTCTTGGCTGATGCTGATGTTAAGATGAAACTAGATTCTGGTAAAGTTATGCCTAAATCCAATAAAAAACTTAATGTTGGATCAAAAAACGGCCTCTCCTTTGCCAAGAAGTTCATTCCTCGTGTCAAAGAGGATTCAAGTCCAATAAAGAATCTGCAACGAGTGAGTAAAACTGTAAATTCTCTTCCCCACTCATATTCTTTTCTTTTTTTCCCCTGATTTTTTGACTGCGAAATACTGAGCATTGTCATTAAGCTCATCAAGGTACATAACCGCACATTGATTGTCAATGTCTTTTTTCTCTTAACTTTTTCTTAGAGAGTTGAAAATCTCGATTTATTATCTTGTTGGTTAAAATTCTGATATTTCAAGGACTTGGTTAAAACTCATTAATCAATTCCATAATGCTGCAATATATAGCTGATGAAGAGGATGTTGAAAAGGAAGATTCATCCTGAAATTGACGACAAGATTAACAAATCTGATGGCCAGAAGCCTGCAGCAGGGGCAGCAGGGCTCGTGATCACCAACGGCGAACAAGCAGCTTCTCATGAAGCAGTTTCTTTGCTTCCAATTCAAGGTATTCTTCTAATAAATTATAAATTAAATATATGCATAAAAATGTTCCATGAACAATGTTAATTGGCCTTTTGGTTCTCAAAAGAAGAAGAAATCCATATTTTATGTTTCAGTGAAAAAAAATAAAATAAAATAAAATACTGTGTCCTTGTGACCTGCCTCCTGCATAAAACCCTCTTCTTCTTTTTTCAATTGCTTCTAGTTGACATGTTCTAATTGTATGTATCCCAGTAGTATGCATTGTCAGTTCAAGGTGGGTAAGCATCAGCAAAGAAGCTATTATTTCTATTGTCACTTTCCATGTGAAATAATAGTACTAATCATCCACTAATAATGGGTCCCTCCTACAAAGTAACTCCAAATATAAATCCCACCAGGAAAGTGTCAAAATTTTATGAAAATTCTAATCATTCCTTATTCATATGGAGATGATCATGTGGTTGTTTTTTTATCATGCAACTCCAGCCCTCACTACATCACCTTTACGAACCATCGGCATTTTTGCCACTCTTAATGGATACGTGGGGTTTGGTCCTTGTTCCATTTTTATCCAGTATGGGTATGATCATAATCAGTATATGTCCTTCTTATCGTCATGATTATCCATCACCTTATGATGTTATTGGGGATTTTTTTGTATGGAATTTTCATATATATATATATATATATATGAGATAGTTAAGAATGTGTCTTAATTTACTGATCTTGTTTGCAGGTTCCACTTCTGAGGTTTGAGCAATGGCCATGCCTGCCTTGTTCCTTATATATATATATATATATATATATATATATGTATTTATTATATTGCTGTATAATTAATAACTTTGTATGCGCAGTTTTAATTAGGTTTTCCAAGTGTATGGACTGTTTGGCAAGTGTGATTGTTTTGTAATTTCTTTTCTTATATTATTTTGTTTTAGTATATTGATGATGCGAGTTTGGTTGTCACATAACTCATAAACTATATTTAATGTTTGGCGTTTTGATGCACATAGTTACTAAATCATATGCATAGCCAATTTACGATATTCGCAATTAATGATAAGGGAGATTATGATCAATATTGGATAGGCCTCGGACAAAATTTGTATATATAGAACATCAAAGCCAAGTTAGTTTGCCTTTTCTCCTTAATATAATTCAAATTACGAAAGCTAAACAACAACATGCTCGTTCTAATATGTTTGGGTTTCAGAATTTCTGTTTCCTCGTCTTATCAATCATTTCCATTCTCCCTTTATTCAGATTTATCATTGCTGCATGAGGTTTGGATGTGTTTGATTTCAAATCAAACATTTCTTAACCCCACAGGTTGCCCTTGTATATGATGGTCAACTTTGCGATTAATTAATTAAAAGTACTTTTATATATTTATTTATTTTTTCACTCTTATATAGATGCAATGATCCTTCTCTTTGGAAAGCCTTTATATCCATCCAAGTTATAATATAAAAAAAAAGAAAAAAAAAAAAAAACATGTACAATTTTGATGAACCCAAAGGTGCATGATTGTTCTGAAATGAAACCGCATCTATTTATGCAATTTGCAACTATATATATATATATATATATATATAAAATGCGATTGGTATTTCTTTGATTGGCATTTCTTATAATGCACCAGTTACAGTTTTCTCTCAACATTATTAGCAACTAGATGTCATGTTTCCGTCCATTCATTGCACCCCAAAATTGACATTTCTCGGCCAACCTGCCAACGAACACCACTTCTCTTTATAATGATTCCTCCATAATTATATTATACTATTTGCTTAATAAATTAAAAAAAACAATGTTTTGGTATGACTTGGGCATATCAAAACAATATGAAGTCAGGCTCAATCAATAGGAAACCATTTAAGTCTCACTTTCCCAACTTTGTTTATGTTAATTATTAGAATTGTTTTGTAATTTTGTCATTTTAATATTGGTTTTGTGTTTATAAACTCCTTTTTCTTGGCAAATAAAAAATTAAAATTTGATCAATCTCCAAAACTAGTCAACAAAATACAGTGTTATTCACCAAAAGAAAACAAAACACGGTGTTTGGACCCTATTGGACATAATTTTCATCACCTTTTTTTTTTTTTTTTTTTTTTTTAATTGGTAGAGAAAACGAAATAGTTGACGAGTTTATTAAACTATGATACCAAGGAAAGCTGATTTTGCAAAATGTCAATTTGGGGTGATTCAAAAAACGTGGACACTGAATGGGGATTATGCCCGTCTTAAACGTACCTACTTGAATTTTTTTTGTTTTTAAGATCTTTATAGTTGACAAAAAAGAAAAATGAAAAATCAGTGGCACTAAAGCCCCATAGTAATTCTCACATTATAGACGATTTTCACATAACAAAATAATAAAAACAAAAGTTGGCAGCGAAGATGCCACAAAAATTATGTTCGCACTCCTAAAGCTGGCAGTCCAGGTTCGTCCTCTGACTTCTACTGCAGCCCAAATTTATAGCGGTACAAGTTTGACCTCTTACAGGGTAGGTTTGCTAAAAAAACTTCGACGCAATAAAGACGAAACCAATAAAATAGAGTTTTCTGGGTTATTTAAATAAATATTTATTGTAGATCTGTGGTCAGTTTATTAATGATTATTGCATATAAAAACTCGGTTGGTGGTCACTGTTAGTCAGCTAAGTTAGAGGAGAGGGAAAGAAAATACGCTCCATAGATCTCTCTGCCAAAGCCTCTCTTCTTTCCCATGTAAGAAACCTTCCCAAATACCATTTTTAGTTGATTTTCCCATCTTCTTTCAATTTCTATGGATCGCATCCACCTTTTATATTGATGGGTTTACTCTGTTTACTTTTTTTTCTTCTTTTTCTTTTTGTTTGGTGTTGACTTTGTTGTAAACAGTAGTTGCAGAAATGGCTTCAGATTCTAAAGTTTTCAACTTTTCTGAGGTGGCCAAACACAACCACAAGAAGGATTGTTGGATCATAATCTCTGGAAAGGTCAGATCTTTATTTTCTAAATCTGTTTATGGTGGTATAACTTGTGTCAAAATATTAACGAATTATCTCTTGTTTACAATAAATAAATAAATAAATAAAACAACAGAAAGGCTTAAAATTCTAGTTTTGTGCCAAAACAAGGGGGTGATTCAATATCTTCTACTTGGCAAATTCTTGTGCAAGCGCTTATTTCTAATGAATCTCCGAATTTAATTTGCAAAAGTAATGGGGAAAAATTGTAAACATAGAACTCGTGGCTAGTTGGTTGTTGTTGGGTTGGATCTTGCGTAGTTCTGCTAAATTATATCGTTTAAATTCCCTGAAAACTTCCTATAATATGCAGTGAAATATTGAAAAAGATTCATAATCTAATCAGATAATGTATGAGACCTCATTGACTCCTCAAATCCTGTTGGGAAGTAGTTAGATTTAAAGCTTTATCGAGTTGAACCCGAGATTCATGTATATTTTTCCTCCCTATACATTTCGTCATCAAAATTTCTGCTAAATATTTTCTTGATATAGTTCATAGGTTTGAATGAGAGAATAAAAAACTGAACTTTCACAGGACTCTTCCAATTCCATGTTTATATTTCTGTTCCCCACCTGATGAAGAATCCTTTATAAGCTGCTGTTAATTGAAACTCAGGTCCAAAGAATATTCTGAATGGAATATAGACCAATAAGACTTCTTTATGGTTTTGATCACTTGTTGGCACTTGCCACCAGAGAGTTGTTCTTTACTTTGGAATTTCTTTTAAACCAATGCTCTTGTTTTTGATAAAGTGAGGTACTTTTTAGATTTGTCAATTACTTTGATTCTACTTCCTGATAGACAAAGAACTTTGGAGGTGGAAAACAACTTAGAAATATTCAGAAAATGTTTGTTATCATTTGGAGCAGCACATATTAGCATGGTCTTTGGACTATGTTGACAATCTTAAGGTTGTTAAAACATAGAAAACAGAGTAGAATATGTGCCATGAGAAACCATAACTGACAGCAAGGAAAACCAGAAGTATTTGGCCAAATTAAGTCTGAACTTTTAATGAGATATCTTGGAGTGATAATTCCGAAGCAGGTCTTCTTAAGCTCTTTGATTGAGAAAGCAAAAATTTTCTTGATATTTTTTTTTTTTTACATAAAAAAGAGAGAAAATTTCTTTTGCTAGCTCCTATTGAAGTTTTTGATCAAAGGTAGATTGTTAACAATTCTTGTATATGGGATCTTACATTATTTATTTATCCACTATTTTCAAAATTATATTAGATGATTTTTCAACTAGTATGTCTTAAAAACTTCTACTCCAGGTCTATGATGTCACCTCATTTTTGGAAGAACATCCTGGGGGTGATGAAGTGTTGCTATTGGCAGCCGGTAAGATATTGTGGACTGCCTCATTATTTCCTCCCTACTGGTTTCTAGAACCCAATGTTAAAGCTGTAACATAACATGGCTATGAAACTCTATTTTTTGAATATTTTGCAGAGAAAGATGCAACTGAGGATTTTGAAGATGTGGGCCATAGTGACTCAGCAAAAGAGATGATGGGAAAATACTACGTAGGGAAGGTTGATCTGTCCACTATACCGGAGAAACCTAACTACAAGCCACCCTCACAACCGGCGGCTCTCCAGCACAACCAATCTTCTGGTAGTGGTAGTGCAGTGAAGATCTTGCAATTTCTGGTGCCTTTGTTGATCTTGGGACTGGCATATGCTCTGCAATACTTGCGGAAAAAAGACTAGGTTTCGTAATTCGCCTATTGGGTATTCAACATTGAGCAATGAGCTAATAGAGCTAGGGTGCTGAATAATAAAAGGGATTTTGAGTTGAAAATTCTGTAATTTTTGAACACTTTGTACTATCCTTTGTTCATGTATACGGCTCAAGACAAATACTTTCCTTATATATGGTAATGCTTGCATTTTCCCTTTTAACATGGTCGGATTTGTTGGTCTATCTGAATTGGTATAATTTGTTAATGAAAGTTAAATAATTGTGAGCAACCTTTTTCAACTCCAAACCCATGCCTCCTATGATTGAATCTCGTTTAGGACTTTTCTTCTGCAATCAAAATGTACATATTCACATGGATTAAAGTGGAAATTACATGAAGTTTTGACACAGTTTTTGTTCTCATCGGTTTGCACATCAAGGATCAAGAAAGACCGATGGAAAGTAAACATTACGTGCTGGAAACTTTTTCCTTTGGTTTTCAATGAAACTCTAATAGGGATGTTTGCCTGAAGAAAATGAACGATATGCCGCCCAGGGCCTCAGGCTACACGTAGGCCCATGAAACCTCCTACGCTAATTCGACTTGTAACGCCAAGCCTCATCTCTTAAGCCCTCCGATAAAAGGTATTAATTCTAGCTATGCTTTGGGCCTGATACCTGTCATCTTGGTTTTCACACATTTCTTTTCTTAATCTTGGTTTGCATTCTGGCCCAAAACTACCCGAAATACGAAAATAATAAAAAGATAAACAAAATAATTTCCCAAATCCAAACCCAAGGCCACGCAATTGCTGGCAGCAAAATGGATGAAACAGCACATGTTTTAGATAATAATGTAGCTTATGTTCATACCTATATAAGTAAGGTTAATCTAAACAATAAGAGATGCAAATTCACGATTAAATTATATCCACCCAAATCAATAAAACATTGAAAACATCACATGTTTATCCAAGTCTTACAAATTTGGACAAGCACTATATCTCTTGCATAGCTTGTTTTTTTTGCTTATTCTGGTATGTTTATTTAGTCCAATTACTTTTACCAAACAATGCTTCTATTATGCTTTTAATATGTAATCACACAAAACAACCAAGAAAGAAAAATCTCCCTCTCTGAAAAATAATTTAATTATCATTATTTTTGGTGGAGAGGGTGCATCCCAAGAGAAAACTTGTTTTTTGCAAGTGGTATTGCTATCATAATTCATTCTCACAAAAAGATAACCTAGCCTCTGTATCAAATCAGTAGATACTAGAGTAGAATCTCTATGTTATACATCCCTAGGGCTTCTGCCAATCTTTCTTTTTCAAGGTAACAATGCATTGCCGTATCAAAACAAACAGTGGATATATAGTAGTACTAATTTCTTCTTCTTCTTCTTCTTGTAAAGAGGCTTTAGTTACAATTTGCTCAATACATATATATTGAAAAAGTAATAATTATAAATACAATACCTATTTTTCCCATATGATATCGATTTGCACCTCAAATCTGCAAGATTTGTGGGATACGCCCTGTTGTTCATTTGAAGGGTAGATTAGATGTATGGAATAAGCAAGTTCACCAACTGAGCACATAGGAAAGTTAATCAGCAGCAAATTTCTAGTGCTCATGGCAATATTGCTCCCTTCTCTCGATCTATGTGGAACCCACATTTATGGATCTCATCTGTTTGTGAGGGAAGGGAGCAGTTCTTCGGGAAGCGTAGTAAATTTTTTAGTTAATCAGAGCATTGCTAGGGCATGCATTTTGTATGTAAGGACAGACACTTAATGTAAACATATTTACAATTTGGTATTCATTTTTTGTTTCTTGGTCTGTACTCTCTAGTAGTCCTTTTCTATCAACTCAGAAAATTTAATTATTTTTTAGTAATACTACATCCATATGACATAGGTAAACAAAATAATTATTGAGTAAAAACATAGTTACTGCGATTGATTAAGTTAGGGACATGCTAGCTAGCTACCCCTTGAAAAAAAAAAAATTTCCCTTCCAAATCTAAACATTATTACTAAAACTGGCAAAACACATAAGATATACGGATATGTCACAGTTGAACCTCAGGTTGCTAACCATATTTATTTCCTGTAATCAACATCCAAAACGTATGTATGGAATTTGATCTGACATGAAGAAAAAAAATAAATAAATAAAAAGCCCTCTTCTCTTTTGTCTAATAATAAGCTTTGGAAACAAAAGTTTCTCATCTCTTACACTCCCTAAATTGTACTTAAAGAGTGGTAGGCTTAGGTTATTATGGTAATTATAATCAAGTTGGGATTAATTGTAAGCATATATAATTCATCTATAATTTGAGCATTAGTGTTCCTTATCCACATACAGAGTTTTGCATTCTATTCAATATTTGTAATATTGTGTTTAGATTTCTCTTGAGGGTCACAATCTATACGTCTAGGGGTGATACAGTGACGTTCTTGCGGCTCTATTATGAATCATTTTCTCAAAAGAGCTTTTGGTTTTTGTTTAAGCACTTAATGAATTGGTAGAGGGTCTTAATCAATCTTATTAAAGAGAAAGTCTCCCTCGGGTATTGTTTGCTAGATCATTGTCGTTGGCTTGGCTGCTTATGTTCCTCTCAACCGTCTTAATTGCATGAGCCAAATGGACCACAACAACTTATCACCACTGGTACACCTAAGCCTTTGTTGTTGACTTTGCCTTCTCTTGTCGCCATTTTCCTTGTTTTAAGGGTTCCTATCGACTAATCCCCCTTAAATATTTGAATCCCCGCTGAGAAACCATTATTTTTTTTTTTTAATATACATTTTCAAAATAGTATACATAAAATTATCCATGCCGTTATATATATCTTGAGTAGATCATGCCCCTATGTATATAGTTTAATTTTCATGACTTTCCAAGTGACAAAACTAGTTGTTTTTTTCACTAGTAAGGGTTTGATAATTAGCCAGTGATTGTGTAAGATAAAGACCTATTTAATTATTTATATGTCATGATTCGCTAACAAGGCTTGAAGGGGTACTGTTGGAATGATTTGATGCAGGCATTAAAACAACAATTTTTTTTTTATATTCAAATTTTATTGCATAAAAAATTGGAAGCAAAGGCAATGTTTAGAAGCAAAGCGATCAGTGGTTATTTTATATTAACATTAATTAACGACTAATTATCAATAGTGACGCATTTCCGACCTATAGCCCTTGAAACAAGCTGATGTACTTGACATACAGCTGACGTGACAATATATAAAAATATATAGAGAGATATTAATTTATATGTCAATAAAACAATTGGCCACGTTTTTTTTATTAGCCAATTATGAGTCTATGGTCCAAAGAAAAGGAATCGTATAAAATATCGTACTATATATTCTTTGAGGTCAATTTATTTGCAGTATTTATTTTTATACGAAAAAGATATGTTTATTTAATTGTATTAGTAAGACTGGGACTTTATTTTTCTTGATTTATGCTTCTTGCGTGTGGCTTCATTTGAGGTGAGTTGATGATTTTAGAGCTTGAATTTTGACACATCGAAGTCCAACGACATCTTTAACAAAAGAAGAAAAGAAGGAAGAGAAAAAGAAATGTAAGACCAAAGCATGAAAATGCATGCCCTTCCTTTTCTAATAAAAGATGGATTTAAATCGCTCATAATTGTAAGACCATTTTTACAGAAACAAAAAAACAGAGAGCAAAAGGAATCCCAACCAAAAAAACATCAACATCTTCTTCATTTGTCATACGTGTGGTACTGAAACCGTTCACTTCCATGCTCATGTTGTTTCCCAAAAAGTTGGAACATGATATTTAATGGGTTTGTTTTCTTATGTGAACCAAGCCCTGTATTTGGGCCCGGTCTAGATCCACGAATCTGGTTGTTTTGAATTTTGATAATTGCTGCTAGAAATGCAATCCTGACGGCTAGCTAATCAAACTGTTTGCTTTCGATTTTCGTTGATTTAGCTCCTTTTTTTTTTTTTTTTTTTTTTTCCCTAAAAATCACTCGTGTAGAATTTCTCTTTATCAATTGCTTTCCAACTTGCAGGCACTTTGGTTTTTCGTTTCATTTTCATGAAGCCGTTTCATCTTTGTTGTTTTTAGGCAGTGAGATATACGGGTTGCTTTCCTACAAGTTCTTTGTATAATTATTAACATCAAAATGACAGTAAACATTTTAAACTTCATATGTACCAAGGCTGGTTTTGCAAAGCTTTCACTTTCCTGCAATTTCTCTCTTCTCTCTCTTTCTTTCTCTTTAGAACAGTCCTAAACATAAATTATAATAGGGGTGGACATGGATTAGGTTGATTTGGTTTTGAACCAAAATACAATCCAATCTATATTTATCGGTTTCACTAATATAGAATCCAAATCAAACCATTTATGATCGGATTGGTGTGGATTGGTTAATCGGTTTGAAACTTACTAATTTATAAATATAGAATACAAATAAAAAAATTTTCAAATATAAAATATAAATAATAAATATAAATATAATTTAGGAAAAGATGCTGAAGTTGCCGTGAGTCTTAAAGCAGAAGAACAGATGCTGAAGCTATCGTGAATCTTGAAGCCACTAGTCTTGAAACAAAGGAGCATATGGTCGAATCGT
This sequence comes from Ziziphus jujuba, assembly GCF_031755915.1. Lineage (NCBI taxonomy): Eukaryota > Viridiplantae > Streptophyta > Magnoliopsida > Rosales > Rhamnaceae > Ziziphus > Ziziphus jujuba. The sequence goes on along the minus strand of NC_083385.1, from coordinate 2,816,315 downwards.
AGCTTGGCATGGTTAATGGTTATGATGATAAATTGGTGATGGACAGCAACGGAGGTAAATGTTTAGTTTAGAATTACAACTTACAATTCCATTTGGGATTTATGATATAAAAAAACTATATATATATTAAAAATTAATATATAAAAATGGACAAAAAAAGTTAAAAATTGATATATATAAAAATGAAAAAAATATATTAAAATTAATATATAAAAATGAAAAAAATAAAAAATATATAATTTTTTATTATATAATATATTATTTGGATTGGATTAGATTTATTTGCAATCTATAACCAATCAAATCCATACAATTTATAATATTTTAAATCCAATTCAATCCAATTAATGTAAAAATCCAATCTAAACCATTAAAAATGAATTGGATTGAACGGATTGAACAAGTTGGATTGGATTTTGCCCACTTCTAAATTATAATATAAGAAATTATAGGAAAATTCTACGAAATGTTATACTATGTTGGGCAATAAAAACCGAATAGGTATTCATGAAGTAAATGTGTCGCTGGTGTTTAAAGGATACCACACATAAAATTTAGAGCATTTTTATGCTATCTAAATTACTATATTTTTTTTGTTTTCACGTAAAAGCATAGAAGATTTTAAAAAAAAAAAAATCAATATATTTTGTGCATTAACTTGGTTAAGCTAATAGGACAAAAAATAAAATAAACAATTTTAAGGAGACAATTTACTTTTTGAAATTCTGTTATACAATATGATTTATTAAAATAATAATTTAAAAAAATTAAAAAGAAGAAATAGATAAATAAATTATTGTCAATTGTTATTTTTTTGAAAAAATATATATTTATATATATACATATCATTAATTAATTAAAATTTATACAAAATGATTAAAAAATGACTTTTAAGTTGAACATCTAAAAATTTAAGCGTTAATTCACCGATTCATTGTAGTTGCTCTTAAGCATTTTCTTTCTATTTCATTTCATACAGTAATTACCTCTTTCCTTAACTTATCTAAGATTTTGATTTTGGTAGGATGTAGAAAGGGAAATAAAAAGGCACTTGCTTAGTTTTTTTTTTTTTGTATGATTACATTATTAATTCCTTGTAAATAAGGTGGCTTAATTATTTGAAGAAATATGTATATAGATATTATGAAAACAAGTATATTTGCTTTCACCATTATATGTACATTACTTAAAAGAAACACCATACTTCTTCACTATCACAATACTTTTCACATTCCAACACCGTGACACCCAAACAACAACAACAACCAAAAAAAAAAAAGCATCACCACTATGTAAAAGGATTTAGTACTTTTGAGGTTGCCAACTAACATCCCATGCCCCTTCTTGTTTTTTTTTTTTTTAAACTCTTTTTGGGATTTTTTTTTTTTTTTCCCCCCATCTAAATTATTATTATTATTATTTTTTTTTTATTTGGGAAAATTCACTGAGATGGGGTTAACTCGCCTAGGATGCAACCTGACCGTAAGTGGATGGGCCATCTCGCAGGACAGCCTTAATACCTCAGATAAGTCAACGGTATTGTCATGTGACGGTAGCCATTCAAACTCGTGTAAGAGATAGGCGACCCAAAAGGTGACGGTAGTGAGCCCGAGATTTTTGCCGGGACAAGTCCGTCTTCCCGACCCGAATGGTGCGAGCCTGAGATCCGAACCGAATACGGAAAACTCCATGTCTTTCTCTTGGCCTTGAGTAACAAACCTCTGAGGCATAAATTCCAGTGGGGCCTCCCACACATCTGGGTCCCTTGATATGGCAAACATATTCACCATTGCAGTGGTCCCCGCGGGCACGTGATACCCATCAATGGTTGTATCAGTGATGGCCAGGCGGGCCCACGAGAGAAGCGGGCCAGGTGGGTGTAGCCGCAGCACTTCCTTCACCACAGCCGTTAGATACACCATCTCAGATAGATCAGAGTCTGTCACGGCTCGTGATCTCCCTACAACCTTGTCTAGCTCCTCGTGGACCCTTGTTTGAGCATCAGGGTGAAGCACCATTCTCGCTAAGATCCACTCGATCAGTACTGCGACTGTATCGGTCCCTCTAAATATCATTTCCTATCCCCCCCAAAAAAAAAACAACAGCCAATTTTGATAAAATTACTAAAAAAATTTTTAATGCAACATAGAATAGAACAAACAAACAAGTTTAACAAGCTTTTAAGCACACAATAAAACTTTTGGAAATTCAAGAAAACACAAAATAATTAACGTAAAAACAATAAGAATTAAAAAACAAAAAGAAAAAAAAAAACGAAAATTGACGCCAAGAAATGACATAAAATAAAAAACCACTAAGGTATTTTAGGTTGTGAAGATAAACAAGTAAAAAAAAAAAAAAAATAGTTAAAAGACTAATAATCTATTTATGTTACCCAGAGCACGGCGTTCATATCGGAGTCGCATAGCTTATCGGGTCCTTGGAGGGATAGCAAAACATCAACGAAATCCCGGGTTTTGTCACCGTTTTGAGCACGGTGTTCCTTGATGATTCGGGTGACGAACCGATTCACTTGAGGAACGAGCTGAGAGCATCTGAACCGGATTCTTTGAGCATCAAAATCAGCGAGCCAAGGAAGGTGGTCGGACCAGTTCAAAGTACCCAACAGCTCGTAACCTTCATCGACTAGCTTTCTTAGCTGTTCGACCTCCCCATTGCTGTCAGAATCTAGGCTGTACTCTCGTCCAAAAACAGAGCACATGATGTTGTTGAGGGAAGCTCGCTTCAGAACTTGACGAACGCACACCAATCCCTCCTCCGCTTGGTCTCGAAACGTGGCAACCATTTGAGCAGCGATTTGAATCCTCTGAGCCTCGGAGGCCTTAATCTGTTTGGGACAGAAGAGGTGGGTGGCGGCTATTCTACGCAGGGTTCGCCAGTACAGCCCGTAAGGAGCGAACCCGATTGCTCTGTCGAACATCAGTCTGTAAGCTGATTCCTTCACCGGACGATTGGCGAACGCGGAGCTGCTCAGAATTTCTTTCGCCACCTCGGGGTGACACGTCACGATAACTCGGGTTTCCCCGAGGCTAAAGGCCATGAGCCTGATGGCATGGCAAGCTTCGGCCATGGCGGCAATCCGGCGGTGTGCCAGAGAGGCCATCAGGTTCATGCTTCCGATGAGAGGCAGACCTCTGGGACCAGGAATAGGAGGAATTGTGTTTGATTTTAATTTTGTTAAGAATAAATGAGTGCTTTTTCTCCATTTATGCTTTCCCCAGGCTGGACCGCCTGCGTGAGCCCAGTAAGTGAGGGTCATGGCTAGCCAAGCGAGGCCTATGATCAAAGCCAGGCACGTAATGCTTTCTTGAGAGAAAGCTCTGCATTTGGACACGATGGCAAATACCCAGAGGCTTTCAATGTCTGTTTTCATGGTGGAAACTGAAAAAAACAGAGTACGCTCACTAAAACTCAATAAACGGGAAAACGGGGCTTGATTTTTGAAGTAAGGAGTTGAGGAGTCCCGTGGTATTTATAAGGGAGCAAAATGAATGTAGAGCGCAAAGCAGGAGCGAGAAAAATTATGAATATATATATATATATATATATATAATAACAATTATAAACAAAATTAAATTAAATTAAAAAAAAAATAACCGTTATAGTGACAAAAATAATAACTGAAATTTTATTTCGATAAATTTTTGGTTGCAGAATTTTTTATGAACTGCGCCGCCACGAATGCATGACGAAACGTGGGGAAATGTAACCTATGAAATTTGGCCTCGACACTTCACGCGCGCCCCTCGGTTGGTTGGGGACGGTTTATTATGCGGTTACATTGCGAGAGGGAGACGAAAACGCTCTGACCAAAGTGAGAAAATTTTGCTAAACTCATTTTTACTCCGTAATCTATTAATTCAATTTCATAAATTTTTTTTCTTAAACAAAAAAATCATTAAATATTATACACAGCTCACGTTTTCAATAATTATATATATATTGAAAATTTATATGGGAAATAAAATAAATCGGTCCCAAAATAATTTTGACGAGTAAAATCTTTGAGATTTCTAAAATTACGTACAAACACACAATCCAATAAAATTTGTCTCCATTTTTTATCTAAAGTTATATGTTTTTTAATAATTATTTCAAATGTGCATATATTTGAGTAAGAATGTAAGTTTCAATGATTATTTATTTTTATTTATGTTCATGAAAACATAGAATATAAGAATAAAATTTTAAATAATTTGTCATTAGACTTTCTAAAAAAAAAAAATGTGCATATATTTACTATAAAGATACAACCATGAATATTTTCTTAATATATATATATATATATTTTTTTTTTTTTCTGTCCGCGTATCAAGTTCTTTATTCTCCCTATTGAACATTTCCATCATACCCACCTTTTTGTCTTTGATCTATACTTTAACAAATTGTGTATATAATAAATTGCCAAAACTATGTTATTAAATTTTCTGAATTGAAACATTTGACCAATTGCATTCTTAGAAAAACAACTTAACCTAAATATGTTCGAAGTAAAATCATTCGGTTGATTTATCTGAACGGGTTTAAAATTCATTTCAATTTTATAGAAAATAAGGAAAAGGTTTGCATGTATATTAATCATAAATCTAATGTTTAAATTTTTTTTTTTTTTAAAGATCTAATGTTTAAAACTAGTTTTTCACAAAAAAAAATAAATAAATAATAATAATAATAAATAAAATTAGTTAATTCATAAATTACAAATTGAACTATAATTATAAGTTTGTTTTGGACATGGATTCGATATATTCTAAATTTAAACACAAAGGGATTTCACCAAGCCTATTAATACCAACTTTAAGTTATAATTTTTATTTTTTTCTTTACTACACCATTAATTTACTTGACATATAAAGGTTAATATTTTCATATATGAAAATATATATTTTTTCATATGTTATTTCAGATTAACTTTGGAGATCCATTCAAGAATTGATTCCGTATCGTTTTCTTTTTCCTAAAATAGGATTTTGATAATTTTTATATGTACATTTTTTGAAGGAGATAATTTTTATATGCATCACATTTGATGACCAGAAGAAATATTATGGAGGACATTGTCCTTATTTCCTAAAGCCACTAATTAAAATTTACCAAATTACATGATCATCTGATTAGTTTTTTTTTTTTTCCCTTTTTTGGAGATCACCTGATTATTTAATGGTGAATTTTAAATTAATATAATATAAATATTGAGCCTTTTATTTTACGGTCTTAAGAACACACAATAATGACTAGTTCCAAAAATATATCATTCTGTTTCATATAGATTCCAAACTAAGTCATTCCCCTACAAAAAAATATATATATATATATATATATTATATATATATATTAGAAAGAACTAATAGTATTAAAAATAAAAAACAAAAGAAAGGAAGAAAATCAATTTCTTTACAAAATATTTTTTTCATCGTCAATATAGAAAAAGTTAAGGCCGGGTTAAAAAAAAAAAAAAACTATTTTTGGTGAATGAAAAGAAAAGAAACTCATTTGTACGATGAAAAGGAAGGGTGAGAAATGACGATAATAAAGAAATTGTACAAATACAGAAATTTGGGGTAGATCGGTGTATGGCGTGGCAAATAAACGTTTCCAGTTGTCCATAGCAAATGAAAATGAAAACCACTTCACGGGAATTACCAACAGGCCAAAATCTCAAATGTGAAAAGGCTTTTCATCAACATCAATAATCCTCTAATCCTATCAACTATTGGAATGATTTACTTGTCATTTTAATTGATAATAATTACTTTTCAAGTTGAGATGATCATAATTATCGCTTTGATCATATGATGTGATTTTGGTTTTGAATGGAATTAAATTTCCATTCAGTTTCTCATTTTCCATTAATAATTCATCTTTTTTTAATAATGTTATTATTATTATAATTTAATTGAAAGCTGGTATATAGTACTGTATATTCTTCAAATATTTACAGGGGTAAAAAGAGATTCAAACATTCGTGATGTTCACGTCTTCTTGCACGTCAAGGCTTGCATTCCATTTCACGCGATATATCAAACTTAATCGCATCCCTTAATTAACAAAGAAAAATAAATATTCTTCTTTTGGTTAAGGTAAAAAGTTATTTTGTCTCGTTATATAAAATTAACTAGTGGTAACTCACCGGAACTTTTTCTCAAACCAAAAAGAAAAAAAAAAAAAAAAAGAACTGAGCGGATCTTCATGAAGTGTAATTTTTTTTTTTTTAAATTTTAGATTTATATTACTATATTTAACTCTTATGGTATTTACACATATTTTGTCTGTTTTTATGTTCTTATTTTATTAATTATATATATATATATATATATATATATATGTATATATATATGTATTTTGGTTGTCAACACACAAATATTAGGAAAAAAAACACGTCTATAAAAAAACAACACAGACATGTGTATATTTATATTTGTTTGAAACAAATTCGTACCTCCATGGATGCAAATAAAAATAATTAATTATTAAATCGAACCCTCTTCATTTTTTGTTTTTGTTTTTGTTTTTTTTTTTTTTTGACAAGAACCCTCTTCGTTATGTGTATATTTATATTTATATATACCACATTAAAAAGAATACATGCATATTTGTTTCTCAAAATAAAAAAAGAAGAAAAAACTGTCCTTGTACACGTAATCAAACAAAGTACTTGATATAATTTCATCAAGGAAAAAAAAAAAAAAACTTAATATTAATATAAAAATATTCTACAGGTAGTTTGATAGTACACAAATCTAGAAAATTTTGGTGGTTCTAAACGTAGCATTATCCTCGTAAAAGGGCAATTATATAATTTACTTTACAATTTGATGAGTCAATGATCAGCATAATTGGGTGTGAATGTGTGAGTTTCAGTGCAGATGAAGAGCGCGTAGGGGTCGGGGTTGGGGTTGGGAACTTAACGAGTGGTGGGGGTGGAAGAGGAGGAAGGCGTTTTATCCTCGACAAGTTAACATGGCAGCAGTAAATTTCAGGTTCCGGTGTCGGACAGGGTTTGTCGGGTCAGAACCACGGGGGTTTGCACATGAGGCCCATGCACTTGTGGTTCTCGTACAATGTTTTTGGGCCTAAAGTGCCAAGACAAATAGGGTATGGTCCATAGCCATCATCCCTGCTGCTTGACCGCCAAGTGTTGGTTGCATGCAACGTTTATGTTCATGACCGTGACAACTCCTCCTCCCCGCTTACCGAAGCCTCTGGCCCCGTTTTTAATACGTCTTCGTACACGTGGCCTTAAAAATCATTGACGTTGTTTACACACCTTTCCATTTACTTAAATGCCCTTGACTTTTCTATTTTTGCATGTGGGTATTCTTGTCATATTAAGACGACACTTGGCTCCTTGTACGAGATTATAAATTTTTAGGACCCATGATCAAAGAGTAGCGTGCTTAGAAAGCTATTAATGATTGGGACCCACTTCGGTCCTTTGACAGTGGTTGATGGACGGCTGGGATACTTGGCGTGTCTCAATGAGTAACCCCTGTCCGTCGATCATACAACTCCTTTTGTTTTCCTACTTTTTTGTTTTTGTTTTTGTTCTTTTTCTGATTTTCTGAAAAAGCCTTGGGTTTGAGAGGTTCCAAAGGACATCATCACAATTATAAGGGCTGCTGCACCATCAACTTGCAAATAATAAAAAGTAGAAACCTTATTTGCAAGAACCAAGAGACCCAGACATTTTTTTTTGCCCTTTCTATTTTCCCCTTTATCCAAGACCACGACCAAATTAAAAGTGTAATTTCCGTCAGTTTTCGTTAGTTAATCATCATCAATTCAGTGGGATTAATCTTTGATCCCAAAAAAAATATAAATAAAAAAATGGTGGGATTAATGTTTTTAGTTGAGTTGACGGTAACTTTATCCTCACAAAAACCAAAAGGAAATTTGTGGAAGGAATTTCCAAACCTTTTCGGCAAGTGTGTTTGAATTAAGCTCATGGTGAGTTTTTTTTTTTTTTTAAATTGACTTGGGCCCACGGTTCAAAAACTGGTCTCATTTGCAAGTGATCCCCAAAAAACCAATAAAAATAAAAAAATTGTAATTTCAGTGAAGTAGCCAGGATGATGATGGCAAGAAAGGAGTCAAAGTCGCCCACAACTAGATACGTGGGAAAAAAAACAGGAATGAAAATAAGACGAAGGTGGAGTGGGTCATTAACTAGATATATGGTTGGGTTAGTGATCCAGGAGAGGTACAATGTTTATTTGAAATCATTTTTCAAATGGAATTTTAGCGTGTGTAAATATGTGTGTATATATATATATATACAGTAATTCAAACCATGTTCTGTGCAAGGATTAGTATTTTAAATCCATATAAAGTTGGATTTCCATACGCTTTTGGTAATTTTCAAGTGACCTAAGCAACATGTTTACTTCTTGGTCCACCCTATAAATTTGCTTTTGAGAAATTTATGAAAGTCAGTCAAAGATATGCAAGATTTAATTATATATTTTTAATTGTTTGGTAAAATGGTTCTTCAAGCGTGAGGAAAGGAAAGAGTTTGGTTGGTCTTTCATTGATAGAAAAAGTAAATTTCACATTCACATCTTTAATTTTCTCAGCAAGAGGCCATTATTCAAGAATCTTGTGTATGTGTATTGTGTACTATGTCTCTAGTGAAGATTACAAGAAAATCAATGCGCATAATTATTCATATGGGGAATAAATTTCCTGGAGGCCTACTTCAAGGAAACTTCCCAGTCATTTTGTGAGCAATTAATTTCCCCCCCCCCCCCCCCCCCCCCCCCAAACAGGAAAAAAAAAAAAAAACCACTAATAATAACAAACACCAGTGACTCTTCCAATAACATTAACTTAATTATTAATATTATTATTTTGTTTGGTCAATAAAAGACGTACGTTGTCCGAATCTTTCAAAGATGCTGTTGTCCCCAGAAACTGTTTCTGTTTGTATGGAGGGAGACACCTTGACCTGATTTGAGTGGGTACAGAGATCAATTTTAGTGGAAGATGAAAGTAATGAATGAACCTATGCATGCTTAATTACACTACTATTACTTATAATAACATAATGATATATATTTATATCAGAATTTTTAACTAATCCTTAATTTGGTTCGATTTGGATAAACAAAATGTAGCCATTCAGAGAGAAAGATCTAGACCGAAGGCTCTAATATAATGGCGGAGATTTTATTATGAGACATTAGAATATACCCCTGCAACTTGTACATACATTTTATTGTGTCCAATATTTTTTTATTCAATTACATTGTATAAAAAGGTTGTATTTAATTTCGATGACCAATATGCATTCCTCGTCGGACTTTTGATAGTCAGTGTGCATGGGGTTGAGCACCCTATAATTTACTCCTACAAATACATCCCAGCCCAAGAATAGGTCAAGAATCTCGTACTTAATACAACTTCTCTATTTAAATATCAATTTGTTAAAGGGAAAATTTTTAAAAATCAAAAGTTTGGTGCGGTTCTAATGCTCAGGAAGTAGCTCATGAACTTCACGCCCCAACTTTTATGAAAATGAGGTTAGAAGTTAGAAGATAAATATGAAGCTAAGACACAATTTATTGCATAGTTGAAGTTCCACCTGTTTGCAATGATTATATATACAAATTAAAACATATGCTTCATTTACCTAACGATTTGACAAAGTCATTAATAAATATAATTAGTCAAGCCCCGGCCATTGCTCTCAAAGTTAGTAATTAATTAGCTAGAAAGGTTTTCGAATTCAAAGAAAAGTTTTCGAATTCAAACACTTGACTTGCGCATGATAACATTGTCTTACAGACATGCATCCCACAGAGAGAGAGAGAGAGAGGGATAAAGAAAGACATGCATCCCAGAGAGAGAGAGAGAGAGAGATAGGTAGCATATGTATTGCATAATTAATATAAATTTAATGAGAGAAAATTAACAAGGAAGCCTTTAATTAGTGTAGGGATCGATTTGACCACCTTAATATATATGTCATAGGAAGTTAAAAAATTAATCAATAACATGTTATTAGTGGGGGATGAGGTCGGGGACCTAACCCACTTGGCATAAACAAGTGAAAGGATGAATGGATTCGATGCCAAGTTAATCTAACAAAATTCCACGCACTCTCTGACTAGTATTGGTGGGGGGTGGAGGGAGGTGTAAAGATTCTTGACTTGTATTTTGTTTCTCTTTTTCATTATTTGAATCTTTGAACGATATGAAGAATATGTTCAGAATTGGTCCGTGGTCCTTTCAGTCTGGACCTCCTCCTCTTCCTCTTCTTCTTCTATAAATATTTATATAAAATTTGTATAAAATATGATTTCCTATTTTTCTTTCTTTTACTTTCCTTTCGGGGGCTGTTCTGGCATGCACATTGGTGATTGGTCACCCTCGCCATACCACTCTCTTTTGACTGAAAAAAGTTGAACACAGGCAACTGATAAGTTAAATTGGGTCCTACTTGTAGATTTGCTGGTTATGAAATCACTTTTTGTTTTTGTTATTAATAATAATAATTATTATTATTATTATAATAGTAATAACCATATTCATAATTTTAAAAAAAATAAAAAATCAGATCGCTATTCTCTATCTATATCTAACATTTTTCAGATTTGCTTAAAATGGGAAAAGCTTTTGTTGTCCCAAATGTCAATCACACTTCATAGAAAGATTGTCAGCTGAAGGATCCCTCATGAGAGAGAAAAGGGAAAAAATATTATAATAATAATATATATATATTTTTGGTGAATAATATATATTTCTATTTGTTTTGGGTGATAGGGGCCGTTCTACACGATCTACTTTGCACAAACAATTTTCCAAACACTTTTTTCTGTTTTTTTTTTTTTTTTTTTTTTTGCTGCCAATTATTTTCCAAGGACTGTTAAAATTATTTGGTTGCAACGGAAGTTTTATTTTATTGATATTCAAAGGTACCTATTTTAGGAGAATATTTTTCTTTGATGACCTCAAACAACTTATTTTGTTTGATTGACACCTAATTATATATAATTGGGAATGAAATATTATATGAGTTATACGTAATGAGGCATTAAACGAACAACTTATTACTGTTTAGCAGAAAATATCAATATAATATACATATATATATATATATATATATATATATATATATATATATATATATATATATATATATGTATTTGACCATAAACATTAGGGATAATTGCTTTTAGTTCCCCCAACTTTCATATTTTGCAATGTAAATTCTTGGTTTTAAAAAGTTGCGATTGAAATAAAAAATTTACAAGTTATTGCAATTTTAACCGTGTTTGACTTTTGATTAAAAGGTGTACTAATGGTCATCTCACACAAGTAGCATACGAGATCAAATGCAACTTTTTTAAAACCCAAAGGTATAGTTCAAAATTTAAAAATTAAAGAATGCTAAAATCCTTTTTATCAATCAAGTGACTTGCATGTGATCTTTATAAAGATAGCCTAGTTGCAATGTCTATATTCTTCTATATATGAGGTTGTAAGCTTATGTAATCCTAATAATAATAAAAAAATGACCTTTATGTAAAATTAACAGCTAACCTTGTTAGTTAAGAACCAAACAAAGTTCAAATTGTAAATTAAAAAACTTTTGAAATTGAAAATTCTAAATCACAAAACTGCAAAACCTAAAGATGCCAAAGTATAATAAATAGGGACGGTGTATTGAACAAAACTAAATAAAATGAGTATATTTCATGTATAGTCTAATTCAATTGGACAAAATTTGAAATAGTTCAATCCAATTCCATTTTAGTTACATGCAATAGAATGCCCTTAATATTATTATAAAGTTCCTTAAGATATATGCCAACCAACTGGTTCAATTTGGACCAGCGACCGAATTAAAATTTAATAATGAGTTGATACAAATGCAAAAATGAATTCGGCATAGATCTGAAATAGTTAACTACAGAAGAAAAGATAAATTATAGATGTATGGGCCGGGTAGTTTACTTTAAAAGAGAACCAATTTTGTGGCTTAAAAGGACATTAGGAAATGCTGGGGCATAACCAAAGTGCAGCCAACTGGATAGATAATAAACGCATAATCTTCGAGTTCATATTCTGAGTTCCTTTTTCAAGATTTGATTCGAAATGCAAAAATACTTTAAATTTATATCTATATTTTATATAAACAACTTCAACATCTTATAAAATACAACTTGCGTCTTCACTAATATTCATTCACCACCAATGCACAAGTTTTCCTTTTTTTTTTCCTAAATCCTCTAATCCTTGTGTAATCTACCTCTTTTCCTGGTATTTATAATTAGAAAAACATGGTTGGTGCCTAACAACTTAAAGTACAGTATCAAAAACCTACATAAACACGGCATATGTAATATCTATAGCAATGCCACCTCTACACGCTTCACAAAATAAGTTATTTATAATCAACTTTAAGCAACAACATTGCATCATGATTGATGATTTGTTTATGATCTGTTATTCTGATAACTTTTTTTTTTTTTAATTTATTATGTTATTAAAACAACGTTAAGGATCGACATCATATGATGAATGATCATTAGAGGACTCAAGTGCTTGGCTCAATTGGAATCATATCTTGGTTTCAAATATATTCATGGGGAATCATATATGGAAATCTGTGTCCTTTCTTTATTAAGATACATACTAGTTAGATAAAATTATCCACTAATCTTTTCATTTAAAATAGTTGTCCGTCTGTTTGGGAAGATCGAATTCATTAACTTCGTTAGCATGCATGCAGAATTGTTTATGAATTTATCAAGATAAAAAAACACTTATTCCGATCGAACTAGTACTCCTACTTTAGCAATTTGACATTTAGTTGGCAGCTAGCACTAGGTTATACCAGCTTCATCTTTTCAATATATATAAATACATACAAAAAAACAGAACGAAAGTGTTTGATGAAGCAACAAACATATCAAAGCGGGATTTCTGAAAAAGGTGAAGCTGTAAAACCAAATATTTTGCTGTGGAGAATATTGAATATATGGGGTAGACGACAGTCGAGCCGCCAAAGGAATCAAGATTAATTTATGTTGTTGTAAGTTTCAAGATTTATAACCAGCACATTTTATTATTATTGTTGATCAATATACTAATTAGCTCAAGGTATGATGCGCAGTGAAGTATATAAATATTTATTGATTAAGCAACATAACGCCATCACTATTTCCACACCTATATATATAGTGATGTAACATATTATTTTAATAAATTATGAAAATATAAATAAAAAAGTGTTGAAAAGTAAACAATCTCTCATGCATTAACCTAGTTAGGTGGAGTGGGGCGTGGATAGTGCCAGCGTATAACGCTCATGTAAGAGCTATACTTGTGTAAATTTAGTATTGGATTATGAAGTTGTTAATTAATGTGTATAATTGTTCTTTTAATCAATTAATAATGAGTAAAATTAAGCCTTATTAATTTATGTAACTCACAAATCTGAATCGCAAAATGTGGGGTTTGGTGGAAGAGGAAGAAGAAAAGGAAGAATGAATATTTTAGGTGTATTTCGCCAGCATAATGCTTTATTATATATATACATTTTTTCAAAATTATTATCATATAAGAAAAAATGTTCAACACCATGGATATATAATGCAGTGGTCTCCATTAATCGGCCCCGTTGACGCGCACATATCTGGGAATCCTTTTTTTTTTTTTTTTTTCCTCCAATGATGGCAAGTATAGTTTGATTGACTACATAATATAAAGAATTTAATGTTGATTGGCTGGAAAATAGCTCTACGGAAGAGATCAAGACTAAAGAGTGGACTATGAAGTCGAATTGGAAATAAATGGATCAGTATGAAATTTAATTTAGTTTTATTTTGATGGAAGTTTGTTGGAACGTTCAATTCTAATAGATAGGTTATGTCTTCCAATTTTCTTTCCCAAATATATATGATATGGAAGAGTGAAAGTGAAATTTGATGTATGTTATGGACGCCCTCATCAATAATGTACAATTGGGTAAGTGGTTGATTGTTAACTATATGCATAATTAAATCGGTTAAATGACAAGACTTTGAGAGAATATGCACTTGAAATGTCCAACTTGTCAATCCCTGACCACAAATAATTTACTAATTTATGCTCCAATTGGTTTTCTGTTAACTGTGGACAAGAATAATATTAAAGTTAGCAAAGCTTAGTGAGACATTTTTAATGTTTAAGAGTACTCCATAAGGGCATATACCGTGATGCTTTTTTCTGTATGAGAAATATGGATGATTAAAAATCATTAGTTTAACAGATTAATAAATCAAACAAATATTTGATTCAAATAAGAAAACCTTTTTTTTTTTTTTTTTTCCTGTTATCAGCCTGGTTCTCGCTATAATGGCCTTCGAGCATATGGAAACGCCATATCTAAACTTCCAAATAAGATTGATTTTAATTAATATGCTCTTGTACAAATTATTTTAAATCCACATCTGTTATAATTAGTACTGGACCAAACTAAGGACTCTTAGGAGTGCTACACTAATATTACAGATTTAAGTGCAAAATAAGTTGTATGGATTAAATTTTTGGTTGGTCTCAAACTCATCTCCCTTGAAATCATAATGACATCAAATTCTTACCCAACTAATTTTTTTATTTCTACGGCAATAAAGTTGCAACTTGGCTTCCCTTGTTGGAATATATATGGAAGCCAAGTTGCAAGGGAAGCCAAGTTGCAACTTTATTGCTGTAGAAAGGCATTTAATTTTTGATTGGGACCAACAAACCCAATATTCATTTTTATTGCAACATGCATTTGGAATTGCTCAAGACGATGTCCAGGCAGAAGTCAGAAAAGAGATGGGTACATTATAACTTTTAAGATTGTTTGTGCTAAAAGAATGGGTTTGGACTTTGGTGCATATATAGAAGAGAAAATATTTCCTGGGCTCTGACATGGGCCTTATGAACCTATGTTAACATTGGGTTTAGTGTATATTCTTGGCTCCCAATTACATCAGCCCAGTTCGCTTTAGTTGATACGGGCTTTAGCAGGTTTTATTACTTCTGAGAACTCAAATTCAATTTTTTAACTTTGAACAATTTCATGATTGCATCTTTTTTATTTATTTATTTATTTATTTTTGCCTACGTATTACGGCTACTTCTATTAACACCAAGATTCCATTTCGTTTTGATACGTGCTGTTAAGTTTCAATGTTTGTTGGTTCAACCTTGTAAATAAAGAAGTGTAGATGAGCATCCACATTCTTAGGCATAATTGATTCAGTCTTCAAGCATAACGAATAAAAATGACAAACAGCAAAATAAATAATGTAGGATATAGCAAACTTACAAAGCTATAATTGCAATTAAACGAGGATCTAACAGTTAAATTATGTATAAATGCTAACAAAAAGAAGTCACATGGAAATTAATGTTACAATTAAGGGTACAAGTGAGCAAATTAGCCAAAAAAAAAAAAAAAAAAAAAAAAAAAAAGCGAGGGTAAATTCTAAGGTTGCAAAGGATGTAGAGTTTGAAATGATATTAAGTTTATCATCCACGAGTCCCTAGTCCTACATACTCCTAGCTATCCAATATGTTAAGACACTATGGTTCAAGGTTTTGCACAGAATTGTTGTTTGGAAGGCCAGCCATTTGTGAAACGCTGAGGATCAGCCCATCAATGTCAACAGGGAGAAGCAACTTTTGCCATAAACATCCCGTGGAGATGATTTCTGGAGGTTGAACAATCATAGGTGTATCATTATTTCTTCGCAATAATCCAACAACAGTCACAGAGCTGCCTTCCTGAACATACCTGCCAATACCCATGCAAATGAATGGCAAGTAAGCTCTAAATTAGGATGCATATAACCATCAGGAAATAATGCATTTTGCAAGTTAGTTACCCTTCCTCTAGACGAAGTAGACGGGCTTCAACTGAGAGGTTTCTCTCCCTTAACCACTTTGTCAGGTAAGGAGAAAGAATCCTGCATTCTCTTGTAGTATTGATGAGTCTACTCTCGAGTATTAAGGGAACGACTTTACAACCAGAACCAGCTTTGACCATTGCTCTGAGACCAGACTTCTTATCGGTTATGTAAAAGTCCGTCGAGAACCTCTGTCAGGTGGAAAGCCCAAGCAGACAAGTTATTCCTCCAAAAACAAAATGTCTTAAGAAGATCTGGCTTCAAATTGAACAAGTCTGATTCAAGAGTGTGATCCCAATTTCATTAGACCTCTTCAAAAGTGAAAAACACAAGTGAGATGCTGAAGATATGGCTCTAGTCTATCCTTTTGTTAAATTCTGCATGAATATAGACAACAAAAGATCTTTGATGTATATGCAGGCCTTGTGTTTATGTGCAGGAGTGCACTTGAAATTTTCCATCAACGTTTTACCTCTCCAAACATTTAGAGAAAAACCAAGTAAACTAAATCAAGTATAAATCATTTGGCATCCTAATATCTCCAGCTCACAGTTTAGGTATCATCCATAGATCACAAACACAACATGAAACGCTATTTAAGAAACCATCCTTGGCAAAATTAATTTAGTGCATTAAAACTCAATCCAAAGTATGAAAGACATGCAACAGACATCGATTATCCATTTCAAAAAATCAAAAACATATTTGATCCAATAAGTAAAAGCAACCTACAAGACAAAGTAGAGCACCTTACATACCTCACAATATGCTAAACTCCACTGAAAGCACGACTTGTTGAAACTCACTAGATTTAGAGCTAATCCTCCATATTCATATAGAAGAGTTGACGCATAAAGACATCTTGTAGCCCGCTCATACGAAGATTCAAGGGAGATACTCCCACATGTTGTCAACTAAAATCATGACAATAACAAGAATATAGTTGGTTTGCGTCAAATTAATGGAAACTATTATCTACTTGTTAGATAGAGTTCATACCAGAGAAAGAAAAAATATGATCAATGATATACAGGAGATTAACCATGTTACAAACAGCTACAAGTTATGGTTGCAATTGAACAGCATAATCAGCTTTCAAGTTCAGTCTTGCACTTCATATCTAATCTAAAGCTCTAGTTTACTATAATTTCTTAAACATGCAGTAAGAAAGTTTAAGCTTATGAAAGGTGGGTTTTCACTTTATTTATATTTTTCTCTAACATTTCCCCTCACATCGGCTTCTTTTTGGATCCTTACATGTGTTTCTATTTTATTTTCCTTTTTTAGGTTTTTTGGGTGGAGTTGTTGAGTTTTGAAACCTCTTGGATCTCTTACCACTGGTGGGTTTTCATTTTATTTATATTTTTCTCTAACAATGGACAATGAAGCATTGTTGAAATGTCTTGTCTAAAAAGGATTTCAAAAAATTGCTCTACCTTGCAATTTTGTAAATGCCTGGCTGCAAACCTATAAATTCAATCATTACAAGATGCCACATATACACAATTTTAGCTCTTCAGAACCATGAATAGAAAATCTGAATGATCTAAGCTTCAGCCTCTCAGATTCAGAAATTTGTCAGTCAAATATTTGTCTTTACTCAGCTTCAATATTATCATAAGTCCATAACAATTCAATCACTATGACTCCATTTCTTTACCACAGCAGAAAAGCATACTAAGATAACCACTAGTTCATCAAAAAGAAAAAATAGGAGACCGAAGCAAGTTTAAGTTACGAGTTCTCATTCTATCTTTTATAAGACCCGTTCAAGCAGAAATTCTGGACACAACCGAAACTTAGAAAAGTCCGTCCATTTTGCAAGCAAACCATAGGAGGCAAGTGTTTCAAAGGCCACAAATTCACAACTTAACTTGAAAGTTCATATTAAGCAATACAATACAAGCAACTAAATGGAACGATTAGGGAGAGTAAGAGACACAGTAACGAAGTAACAATTATTGCCTACGTCCTCCATATCTTTTTGTTGGAATAATGAGACATTGATACTTGAACCAAATATCATCCATCTTGATAAAATGTAGGTGGAAGAAATAGCTTTTAAGAGTGCCCAATTTTTTTAATTTCTAGTTCTCCATTTTCTCATCACCAATAATAGGTCTATACATTCCAACGCATACACGAACTTAATCTTCGATAAATTCAAATCAAAAGACCAAAAAATGGAAACAAAGAAGAATTAGAAGAAACCCATATGATGAAAAGAGCTAAGAATGATAAAAGAGAGAAACGAAAAGTACCCCAGTGATCTTAACGAGCTGACCCTCCTGAGCCAGCCGAAGGTCAGTCTCAGGAAGAGAGCTGAGAAAGAAAAACATTGCACCTCTTCTTCTCCAGCTGCGCGTGTTCCAGAGAATGAAAGCGAGGACGATAGCAGAGACTAAAAGGAAGGAGACAAAGAAGAATGCGTTGTGAACGACAATGAGGATGAAAATGGAGACGGAAAGGCCAATGACGAAAAGGGATGTGAGAATATAGAGGGCCAGAGATGGTATGGGCTTGCAAGTGCTACAATGGTGATCTAACAGAGCTGCATTGGAGAGGTCGTTCATCACTTCCTCTCTCTCTCTCTCTCTCTCTCTCTCTCTCTCCCCCCCGCCCCCTCCCCCCTCCCTTTCTCTACCTCTCTGTTTGAGTAAACAAGAAATTCTAAAATCCCCACCTTTACTCAACCAGCAGACAGAGAGAAGGGAGAGTAAACTGGACTGGTACTACTATACGTCGTCGTTTCTACGTAGTCAAACTCTCAAAAACGCAAAGCCCTGACCATGAGCCACCACAGTTGGGAACAGTTACCCAAGCATTGCCATTTGTCTTCCCTCAAACCAATCAGAGACTGCCTTGTGTCTCAACGGCACAAGTTCAGTTTGTACAGACCTCCCTTCCTTAAATAACACACCCACAGGTGGGAGAGCCGAGAGACAGACTCCCCCAAGACAATCCAACAGGTTCCGGCGAAGGTTCCCAAATTCGCCAGCTCATCTATTTTTTCCCTCCTCACTTTCTATCTATCAATTTCTGTATGGCGTAATAATATCGAGTTGGCTCATAAATTTTCAGCAAAGGTTCTTTGTCTTGGCCTTATTTAATGCTGTAGACATTCCTATGATTAAGAAGAACATCTAAAATAAGGATAGGAATTAAGATCAAGTTGGAAACTTTGATACCCTTTACACTTACTTGGGTTTGATAAAGTTGAGCTTTTGAATATGAAATATGAATGACGAAAAATGAAGCAATATTGTCAACCATATGCAACGATAAAAATGTATAATAATCATTCACGTATGGTGGTGGACAATTAATGTTTGGATAACATCCATTCAACATCTCTTCAATCATGCCTCCTGTTTCTCTAACTTCATTTACACTGATTACCACTTTTTCCAAACAATTAAGTACAAGGATAAACTCCTCCATTAAATGCCTCTCATCTTATCTCCCATCTTAATTATGCATCTTACTTTATGTCCACTTACTAACCTTTTTTCTTCTTCCTTTTTATTTATTATTTTTATTTTTATTATTATTTTTTTTAACCTTCCCTCAATGTGGTTTGAACATTAGTGCGAGTGAAGAAAAAATTCATGAAAATTATACATCACAGAAAAATAAAAAATAAAAAAATAAAAACGAAGATAAAAGTTTGATATTCTAAATCAAAGGGTTTATGGCAGTTGTGAAACAAGATATGCAGCAGCTCCTCCCAAAAGTTGCAGATAATCGAATAAATAGAAAGCCTATGTAATCTCTTTCTACGATCCTTCACATCCTCAGACGCAAGTCTACACAAACTTCTCCTCCTAATTTTTTGTTCCTAAGAAAGAGCTCTTCAACAAATACGTCCCAGTCCTACTCTCACATAGCTGCTTCTTATGTTTGATCTCTACTATAACCCCTCACATCTAAACTGTTCTACACTTTCTTGGATTAAATCAGCAATTTGGTGTTCTGTGATCTACATTAGCAGGCCAAATAAAGCTAGTTCCTGGTAAATGGAATTTCCTTATTACAAATCCATAGAAGCTAATTCCATCTTTCATTAAAAGTTCCGCCACTCCCTCGGCCCCTCTAATACTTCCCCCACCCACGCACTTTGAACTCAGTCTGCAAGGGAACTGGAAAAGCTTTATTTGCGAAACATATTCAGCTGGAAAGCTTTTTGTGCTTTTATTCTCTGTAATTCAAGACCAGAAGTCCCACCACTGATAACCGCTACTAGATTCATCAAAGAGACAGTCGGAGTTCAAACTCCCCCAGTCTTCATGTGAAGTTGTTAAGGAATCATCTCCAGGTTCGACCATATTCACAAGCTTTGTTTCCTCCTCCAGACTAAAGTACTCTGCTTTTATGCTGCTATCTTCGTCTGACAGAACACCTACGCCATGTTCTGATTTCTCCATTGACAAACTGGGTTTCACTTGAGATCCTGACTTGGTCTGTTCTTCTTCGTTGTCCGACTCTCCATCAATGCTGTTTAGTGCTGCTCCTTCCTCTCGTGGTCGCTGAACCAGATCATTCAGCTTCTGCAGCTGTGAAAAATATACAAGAGTTTGAATTTTAGTTCAGGTGGGGTTCAGTCTGTCTGTCGGTTTTTCTGTGTTTCCAAACAGAAACTAATAAAAGTTTACAAATCCAGAACAGAACAGAAACAGGGGTTAGCAACTTAGCACTGTACTGTGTACCTGATTAAGCAGATTCTGCTTCTCTTTCTTGAGGGATTCAAAACGGGAAGCCAAACTGTTGTAATTGGCTCGTAATATGCTGTAGTCTCTCTCGAGCTGCTTGGACTTCCATCGAGCTCTCTTGTTCTGAAACCAAATTGCAACCTGTCTCGGCTGCAAACCCAGCTCCCTTGCAAGCTGCAACTTCTTCCTGGGCTCAAGCCTTGTCTCGGACTCGAACATGGTTTCCAATGATCGGATTTGCTCATCGCTGAACCTTCTCTTGTTCTTGTTGCTCTTCTTCTTTCTAGTGGAAGCTGTGAGCTGGTTCATGCACGAAAAAGTCTCTGCTGCTGTCTCTGCTGTTGCTGTTGGAGGATATGAATATTCTGCGTGATCTAACATCTTCTATTTTTATTTTTTCTTTTTTTCTTTTCTTTTCTGTGGCTTTGTACTAGGAATTTAATGGAGGGGTTGGTGTTTGAAGGTTCTGAATATCTAAAAATATGCACCTACTTATTTGAAAAAAAAAAGAAAAAAGAAAAAAGAAAAAAAAGAAATGAAAAAAGGATTTGGGAATTCGTGAGATTTCGGCTCTGACTGGGGTTGTGTTTATTGCCTTATATATCCTAAGTCCCATGGGCCACTCTGAATCATAACGTACAGTGCTTTTCCTTTTATTTTTTTTTTTTTTTTCTCCTTTGTGCTTTCAATTTCTCTAATAATGTCAAATTTAATATTAAAAAGAAAATGCCATAATTAAATTTATGTTAACAGTTATCTCCATTTTTTACATGCTTCCAATTTTGGGTGTCGCAAGCTGGCTGCCTAGCTAGCTAGCTAGCTCTATAAGAAATTCGGCGCCTGACTTTGGATTCTGCTTAATTAGCTTACATTTTAAGTCTTTCTATATTTAAATATGTAAATATAATATTAAACATCATATTTTTTTTATATTGTTTAAGATATGATATTAAGTTATATTATAGGTTATTATTGTGGATGTCATCATCTTTGTTCTAGTGTCGGCGACGTGAATCACGTTCTGCCATTGAAATCCACGTCTAATCTTCATTTAATAATCTAATTAACATGAGTTGTTTATCTTATTGTGTTTAAATTATTCCATATATCTGTTTCCCTAGTTCCTTGGAGAAATCGGTGTCCTTGTAATTATTTTTGGGAATTTTAAAACAATTTTTTTTTTGAGCCATTTTCAGTAAAGACCCACAGCCAATTTTTCATTTTTTGATCAATTTGTATAATTTCACTCTTATTATTATTATTATTATTTTGAAATTTCATGAAACTTAGTATGTTGTAACGGCTTGAGAAGGCAACAACAACGTCGGCTCGAGCCATTACGAAGGGATTTAGAGTCTCTCCTGACGTTAACACAGTCATTGCATACGTGTCCAACTTGTATTCTCCTTCAAAATAGATTGAAAACCATATTTTATTAAATTCAACACAAAAACGTTTACAATCATCCAAATAAAATATATATTTTCAAGCCAATTAAAATTGCTGCCTACGGACAAGTCCCGTCACCTGTCACACCTCAGCCAATGATTTCTTGCCACCTGATGTAGGTCAAAAACTGTGTATTCCATTACTTTGTCTTTTTCTCGGTTGACGTGGCAGAATTCTGGTGGTTGTGTATGAAAGCCTTGTCAAATGTAGAGGACACGTGCCTTGATTTTTGTTCAATAGCTTACCTCATTCGGAGTCGTGTGAGGATGGGGATAAGTCATCAACTAGGGCTGTTTGTCTTATAGTCCCTAAGTAAGCGCTCTCTGCATGACACGTGGTGATAAGTCCATGGTAATATAGATTTTTTTCTTCTCCTTTTTTTTTTTTTAAATATTTTATATTTGTCGAGAGAAAAATATTCAGGTTCATGAGAAGGGTAAGTTGAAATGAAGTATAAAAAGAAACCCAATAGCAGATTGACATTTAAACCGCTCAAGAACAAAATTTAATATTAGAGAGAATCTTTTACATTATAATAATTGGGACTAAGGTTTATCAAAAAAAAAAAAAAAAAAAAAGTTAGACTAAGATGTATAGAAAGAGAATGCCCTTTAAGGAGTCTTGATGTTTTCTCTTCTCGTTGATTTCCCTTGGGTTATCTTTAACCTTTTTTTCTTTTTTTTGGAAAAAAAAGGTGTTTTTTTTTTTTTTTTTCTAATTGATTTTCTTTGGGATGGAAATGGGTTTGGCCTACATTAATTGGATGGAAGAGATTGGATATACACCTGAAGTGAAGTTTTTCATTAAAAATATCATGATAAGGGTCCTATTGAAGACTAAGACTTATCACCATGAAGACGAATTCACACATAAATTACCAAGAAATTAGAATAAAACGAAAAGGAAAAATTGAAAAGAGAAAAAGAAAAGAAAGGTAAGGTAAGTGATTAAGACAGTGTATGAAAATGACATGAAAATTTGTATGTATTAGGCCAGTTCATGATTATTGATTAGCATTCTTTGCGTTTGGGAAACTATGGAACAATGTACCAATCTATATTAGCGGAGTGGCAAAGAAGATCAGCATTGGGATTAATAGTGTTTTTGTATGGAAGAAGTAATTTTCTTATTTTCATGAAGCTAAAGCCAACACTTTATGCCATGTTAGCATAGAATTGTCCAGCACGGATCATGAATAGATGACATGGCGTAAAGCAAGTGGAACATCATCTATAAGTGTCCGATGGTTTTGTTTGACATTTACTTTGGATTTTTGTGATTAAAGAGCCCCCAAAAGAATTGGGATTGAATTGCAGTCACGGTCATGGAATTCTAAGGCCATTTGAGGTGCTGCTTATGCTTCAATAAAAGCTTTATCAGGTGGAATAGTACTGCTGATTAGTGTCAAATTCATTCGAAGATGGAATAGGTTTTATCTCTTTGGTTTGGGTAGAGTCCAAAAACGATATATTTCTTAATTTGGGGCAAACACATTTAAACATACAAGTATAGGTTCATATTTTAGTCTATTACTTAATGGAGAAAAAATGATTGTTGTTGTTGAAGTTATGAGGTTGAGTGTTTCTTTGGTGACTACGGGACACAGACAACAGATTTACACAAGAATCGGAGGCTTATTTTCAGTTATGTGAAAAGGCCCAAGATGAAAGTTAGGCTTCGGGTTAAGTAATCAAGCCCATAAATGAACCTCTTTGGTGGACTCTTAAGCCCAATAAAGTTGTGTACATGGGCCCATCAAGAATTCAATGTCGGCCATGTCACAGGTTGAGAAAGTTTTGATTCACATTGAAAGAAATACATTAAATTAATAAGAAAACAGAAACAAGTAAACATTTCCAGTCATATATACTGTCTCTTTGCCACCCTTGCACAAATGTGACAATAAGTTATTTCTGAGAAAAGACAAATAAAAACCTAGAAAAACCTTGAAACAAACATCTATATATATATCTAGATCACTCCCTCCTGATCTCAGAAAACAATTTAATTTTGCAGTCCATAAAAAGTTGAATATATGTGGGAATATTTTCTCTACTCATTGGACCAGGCCATACACTTTCTATAGTATAGGTGCAGCTAATCAATATTGTCAGCAAGAAATGTGCCTACCATTGAAATTTGTTACTCAACCAACAGTAACAGCAATTTATAGTATGTATCTTCACCATCTGCGCGTATATATTTGCACTTGTTTTATATGATTGTATTATGTATGGCTGTCTTTTTACATTAATAGCTAATTATAATTAATCTCATGACTGCATAGTAGTTTTTTGACTAAATTAGACCCAGAATTTGAGTGTCCGTGTCAGGAAAATGTACAACTAAGGATTTTCTAAAAGGAAGACAACAAACAACCGACGTTTGAAAGAGTGAGAATGAAAGAGTTTGCCTCTTCCATTTCTGGACCCAGACACCAAATTGACTTCAGTGCTCAAAAGCTTGCTTAACCTTTCTTTTTTTTTTTTTTTTTGCCCTTTTCCTTTTCATTCTTTTTCAACTACTACTACAAGTCTACAACTGTTTTCTGAGGGAAAGAGAGAGCACGTGACAAGCATATGGAGGGGGGCGTGGAAACTGGCAAAGGGTTGAGACTGCCATATTTGTTTTTTGAAGAGAGAGAGAGAGAGAGAGGAAAATGAAAATGGTAGAGTTTGGTATATATAGGTTATAATAATTGAATGATAATTATATAATAATTGAAAAGTGGGAGAACCTGGGTTGGAGGTGCAGGGATTTGACATTTTACGTGTTGTTTCTTTCCCACTTTCTCTTTGTCATTATTTAAAAAAAAAAAAAAAAAAAAGTTTCTCTCACTCACGCACTTTTTCACACAATTTTCAAGACTGTAAAGGCGTTGAAATCTGGAGCCAGTATCGTCCTCTCCGTTTGTCACTCTGATGTACAACAATGAAAGAAAGAGAAAAGTTGGGTTTGAGGAGCTTATTTTGCTGGTGAAAATAGTAGGCATGGCAGCACATCTTCCGGGCACTCCCTTCATGCCTATATAAAAAAAAAAACAACAGCATATGTGTTTTACACATACTTTCAACTTTCACAACTGGCTCCACTTTTCTTTCCCTTCTTTCTTTCTTTTTTTTTTTTTTAAATTAATTTTTAACACAAATTCTAACACACCCTTCTAAACATTAGCACACGCCAAAAAACAAAAAAAATAAACAATCAGGTTAGGTACAAATTTAGTAGTTTTTTAATGACACTAGAAGTTTGGCAGTTTATGCAACTCTATATATATATATATATATATATGCACCTTAACTTACCGATTCTCTGTAACTACTTCCTATTATATATTATATATTATTATGATGGGGTTCTTCCTTTTCCTTCTTTTCTGCCGAATGGTTGAATATTTGAGACCTTAATTTATAATACAATTTGGTGAATAATATATGAATTTCATTGACTTCCTGTTTCTACGTATGTAAAATGTGAATTTGCGTATATTACCAAAAAAATGTGAATTTACTTAATTTTTTTTTTTAACAAACACATTTAATTTACAAAGCATTGTACCAGAAATAAAATATAGTTGCAAAATGTAGAATATTCAACCCCTTTTTTTATATATATATATACTTCAAAATCATGAAATTACAGGAGGAGGAGGTTGGGAGTAATAAATTTTTGGATCTACTTTTACAGCAAGAAGACAGCTGCACGTGCCAACTGATATATTCTAAGATGATAATAAGAAGAGAGCTCAGATGGTTTTGATAATCTCTTATTATTATTATTATTATTTTAATTCTTATGGTAAATTTTCAATAGAGTTTGACGGTAATTTCAGAATCAAGTTTATCGGTTTCATTCATTAAAAAAAGAAAAAAGAAAAAGGTTTATCTGTTTCTTTTCATTAAATTTCATACACAGCAAAGCAAAACAAGTATATGTATACACATTTAATAGCAATGAGTAATGGGAATTGCCAGGACAGAAAAAGCATGTTAATGCTGAAATCATTTTAGTAAATCCAGGATTCCAGTTTGAAAATCATTAAATAATAATAATTGAAAAATGTGATTTTAAAACACTTTTGAATTTTGTGATATTCCACACCAATAAAGAAACTTGCTGACTACATTCCACCAAACCCTAAGTGAGTAAATGCTCATTTAGACAACTTGAATGTCCTTTTTTTTTTTTTTCTTTTCTTTTTCTTCCTTTTACCTTTTTTATTTTTTTCTGAAGCCTTTCTTTTGTGTAAAAACAA